>NW_007253989.1:325907-342320 GCF_000164805.1 Carlito syrichta
GTGGCCGCTCCCGCCCACTGCAGCCTCGACCTGCTGGGCTCCGGCGATCCTTCCACCTCAGCCTTGCAAGTAGCTGGAACTGAGGCGCGCGCTACCATGCCCGGCTGATTTTTTGATTTGTTGTAGAGATGAGGTCTCACCAAGTTGCCCAGGTGGGTCTCAAACCCGCGGACTCAGGCATACCACTCACCTCAGCCTCCCAAGACACGGGATTACAGGCTGAGCCACTATTTTTATGACTTTTATCAGTTACATCATAAGGTGCTGAAGAGCAGAGACGACTGCATGGCCGCTCCACTGTAAGTAATACAATCGGGTTTCACAATCAGGGAGAAACAGAGATTTGTGTAATGTGAGGGGATGGATCGATGCAGCAGCATTCAAATGAATAAATAATTTATTTTCAAAATTAAAGTGTGGTAATAAAAAAATAAAATCTATCCTGAACTATCAAACAGATTATTTAGCAATGCTGAATGAGAAAGAGGTCATCAATAGCAACTTGAAATTGAAAATCCTGTAGGAAAAAAAAATTAAAGATGTGTTTTTCAGAAGCTCCCACAGAATTTTCCAACAAGTAAATCCCATGGAATGAATATACATGTAATGTAGATGTGTGTGTATTATATATATATGTGATATATGATACACATATAGGCATATGCATATTTGTAAATAATATATATAATGAATATATGTGTATGTATGTGTGTGTTTATATAAATATATATAATCTCAACAAGTTTCGATGTCCTTGTGGACATTGTAGAAAAATGTTATTTGTGAACATTTTGATAGGTATGTTGTTATATTGCTAAATTTTTAGTGGAAAAACTGTGCCCAAAGAAAGATCATTGTAGAAGTGCTTAACGTGGACTGAAATATTTCAGTGTGCCAAAGAATTACCTGTTCATTTGGTCTACTAATTCATTCATCATTCAAGCATCTTTCCTTAATATTTAGTGTGTACCATTCACTGTTCTAAGCACTGAGTACATAGCAATGAAACAATGTGCAAAACAAGTCATTAGCCTTTTACATGTGTGTATAGGAGAGAGAGATAAAAGGTGTAGACAAGTAAATATGTGATATATTAGCTGCAATCAGTATTTTAAAGCAAAAGAAGGCATAGTACAGGAGAACAGAGGATTACAGGATGCTGTTTTATATAAGTTAATATAGTAAGACTACTTTGATAAAGTGCTATTTGCTCAGAAACCTAAAGAAAGTGAAAGAAGAAAACTGAGCACTTTGACAAAAGAGTACTGTATCAAAATAAATAGCGGGTACAAAGACCCTGGGACAGAAGCAGCTTCAGCATGTTTCTGAACATCAGATAGGTCAACATGGTTGGAGCAAAATGAGCAAAGGAGAAAGTAAGAGGTGGTCACAGAGATTTCTCAGGAAACTATATCCTTTAAAATCTTGTGGATCATTCTGAGTGCTTTAAATTATTTTGAATGAGGTAACAATCATTGGAGAGTTCTTAGCAGACGAGTTACAAGATATGACTTGTCTGATTGTACTGCGGAGAATAAATGATGAAGAAGATGGGCCAAGCATGCAATCAGGGAGAGCAGGCAAAGAATTATTGCAAATGCCCAGGGAAGAACAAATGAAGGTTTAGATTACGTTGACAGCAGTGGCAACTGATGGGAGATGATGATGATCAGAAAGTAGAGTGCAAGAAAAAGTTTAAAAAGAGTTAAATACCAGGAGAACTGAACAATTCTGGCCTAATTAGCTGAAGAAAGGTACTTCCTTTTACTTAGATAAGAAAGACAGTTGCTGAGAAAAATCCAAAGTTCATTTGGGACATATTGCATTCAAAGGGTCTATTGGACAGTGAAGGGAAAATGTTGAGAAGGGAATTTAATATTCACGTTTAGAATTCAAGAGAGAACTCGAGATTTAAGACATACCTTTAGTTGTTATCAGAAAAAAAATATGATTTAAAGTCACGAGAGGTTATGCAGTTACCTAGGTTGTAAATGTGTATAAAAGAGAAAAGAATTTAGAGTATGGGTCCAAGGCTGTTCAAAGTGAAAAGTCATGAAGAGGGAAGGAAAACCAGTGTTGAAGTGTTAAAAGAAACATCCAATGAAGTGGAAGAACAAATAAGTGAAGACTTGGCAATCAGAGGGGAAAAATGTGTCAAGGGAAACTTATGATCAACTGTGTGAATTGCTTCTGATTGCTTGAATATTATCCAAGCACTGAACATTTTATTTACTACTTGGAAATGTTTTGTGACCTTCACAATGACTGTTTTGAGGCAACGTTTAAGGGTAAAGCTTGACTAGTGTGAGTTTAAGAGATAATGAGTAGAGATAAAGCACATTCATTGGGGAGTTTCACTGTAAATGGGAGCAGAGAAATAGCACAGTAGCAAAAAGAGGACATGAAGTCCATTTTTGTTGAAATAAGAAGTACTATAGCATGTTTGTATGATCTTGGACTAACACAGATGGAACAATTGATGATGCAAGGGCTAGAGGATACAATTTCAGGACCGCTAACCTTGAGTAGATGAAGAAGGCACTAATGGAATAACTGACATTAGCAGAGGTTATGGATGGTTCATGGAAATCAAATTATATGGATATAGATATGGATGTAAACTACATGCCACATACCCAGAATCATTGTTCTCATTCACACACATTGATCCACTCTACGTGGCAGTGATTTAATAAGCATTTTAAAAGTTGGCATCCTTAAGCAGACTGATGAAGAGGACACGGTTTAACAAAAATTGAAGTGCCTGGTTGAAGTGTTTTTCCTGCTTGTCTATTTCTCTATGCACTCTTGTTTTGTTTTGTTTTGTTTTTTTAAGCCATGTGGCACATACCCAGGACACCATACAACAACAATTAAAGTGACTTAAAAATTGATGCGTATTCTAAATTTCCTGGAAAAATAAGAATAAAAAAATCTATAACATATAAAATAACTTGAAACCTATCTGCAAATTGGAATTATTTTAATTAGTTTTCTTACATTGTGAATGGATACATTTTCCCTAAGATGCATTCTGGACTTTGTATCCTTCTTATTTCTTTACTCTTTTTAGAGAAAGCATTCTAATATCTAATGAAACTCAAAATATTACTTTTTGGATAGAAGATAAACATTCAACATTTATATTACCAAATAAGTATGTAAAATACCTGCTACTATAAGTCAGAGAGCAACTATAAAACAACAACAGCAAAACAGTAAGAGTGCGTTAAGAGACAGACAAGCAGGAAAAAAACTTCAGCCACGCACAAAAAACACGTTTTTCTCCTTTTTACTGCTCCCTACCCCCACCTTTTTTGTCCATGTGCTTGTTTTTTGTTCCTTACTCTTGTGATTTTTATGTTGTACGCTAGTATGACAACCCCAGGGTCAGTCTCAGCCCACCATGTGCATTTTAATGACTTGGGATCGAAACACCTGGCATTTATTTTTGGTTGTAATTGGCATATTATATAACCTACTAACATTATAATTGGTAACATTACACAGCTCAGGATGCTTTGCAGCTAATATTAAAATGTACTTGAAATGTAAATATAGTAGCAAGTGTGGTGGGTAGCAATGAGTTCAATATCGTGCTAGTAAAAAAGAAACTCAAAATGCAAAAGCAAATTAAAAATAACATATTTAAAAATTTAGAACAAATTTCTATCTCTTCTCATTGGGCATTACTTAACTATTGCAGTAATTCAATAATTCTAATGTTTAGGCTTTTGCATTTTCATTATTATTATTATTATTATTATATAGTAATGTTTATTTCAAATTAATTGGTTAGCATTACCATGCAAAAAGACATCCAACACTTAAAATAATCTTATATTCTTTATGTTAAAGGCATTTTATATCTTAGCAATGTATTATATAATTCTGCTGCATTAAAGGCAGGATAGTGATATGTGCACATTTTACCTAGCAAAGAAATATGTATATTCTTTTTTTTTTTTTTTTTACTTATATGAAAAGCTGAGGTTTTTCTTATAGTAAAAGTTCATTTGTTAAAAAGTTGCAACATTTTTGGTGCATGAATTCCACATATCAGCTTATATTTTCTCCAAGTGTTCCAGCTATTACCAAAAATAAATAAATAAATCAGTAAAATCAGCAGCAAGAGAAGTGTGCCTTATAGATTAAGTTCAGCGTCAAGTTGGCACTATCACCTCTTCGGGTCATCACCTTTTTCACAGTGATTGGCATATCTGATCTGACATTTTTCAGCCTGCCTGTTGATTGGCTGAACTTCTCTGTTAGCCCTCCCAAAGGCACAGCCTTGGACCTTGTGCTTTGTCCAACAGCTGTGCTTCCCCAGAGTAGCTAAGCATTTTCATGAGGAAAGGACAGAGAGGTTAGAAAAAAATGTCAATCATCTCTAGTTGTATTGAATTCCCTACTGCACTAAAGATAAAGAGAATTCCATTTCAGTGACTTCAGTCTAAATGCTATTATGTCTATTTATGGCCAAATGAAATTGTATTGCCTAGCTTAGATTAACTAATGTAATTTGCAAGTCTATTTTTTAAAAATTCAAAGTATATATTAAATGAGTAGGTTAATATAAAAATGTGCATTTTGTACATGATTAATATAAATATGCATAAAATTTAGCACTGCATCACTAGCATTACTAAAATATTTTTGCCTATACATGTGTGCTTTTATTAAACTGTTACAAAAGATAATGTATTATCTTAGGACTAAGACTTTGTATTTCCTATGGGGAAATGTTAGTTATTAAAGTCTTGAAGTAAACAATCTTTTCTAACTGCACAGTGTCTTTCAGATGACACCCTATGTTAGAAATCAATATATAAAAGGATTTCTCTCCCCATTTGTAGATTTACTGGAAATATAACCTTAGAGGTGAAAATATAGGATAGACAAATCAGGCAGGAGTAGTTGCATCGCTTTCTGAATTGTTTCAATCATTTTTCGTGGTAATTTGAGGCAAGCATTGAACCAAAATTTATTTGTACTTTATTAATAGTATTTATGCTTCCAAAGTACTGAAATAGTCTAAGTAAGAAATAAAATTAATGTATTTATCACACCTGAAATCACAAAATGTGTTAATATGAAATTATTTATTACATTGTGTCTAAACAAATATACTTTTGTCAATATCAATTTTTATCTATATATTTTTCCCCAAATAATTCATTATCCACACAAATGGACTGCAGTCATGAAAAGCATTTATATAATTTAAGTAGCAATGTAATATAAAGTTTGTAAAAGTTCTCAAAGAGTGCATCTCCTTTTTGCTCATAAGGATTTCAAAAAATTTTTGATGGGCAAATGTTTATTATAAACATACTAGTAACTTAGATAAGTTATTTTGCTATTGGGGGTGGAGGGGCAGAAAACTTTGTTAGCTGGCTGATCTAAAATGCATCACCTGTCACCCGTGCAGTCCCGGTTTGACAGTTCAATACCTCCTCATCTTCTGAGAATGGCATTGTTAAGGTCTGAATAAACCGTGCCTGTATGCAAACTGTCAAAGAGAGCCTGACACATCATTAGTACTGACCTCCATGATGACAACCACAACATGAAACCAAACAGCAAAGCTAATTTTCATTAGAGTTCAAATTAATCTCCAAATCTTTCCACCCAGCTCTGTGCAGAGCCAGTTCCAGAAAGAAGGCATCTGAGGAACTGTGTGATAGACTGACACAAACCAGTGCTTAGCAATCCACATAAAATCTGCGTTCTAAAAGGCTTGATATGATTCTTTTTTATAACTCAGGCAAAATGCAGCTTTTGCGACCTACAGTGGAATTAAATTAGTCTGTGGTACCTCACAGCAAGGATTACGAGTTGCCGGATCACAGCAGCGCTGCTGCTTTAATTCCCTTCCAACTCAGATGCTTCAGAGGAACACAAACGGCCACAAGAGGCACACAGGTATGGCATGGCTTGCCAAGCTCTCTGATCTTTCTTTGCCCAGCTGCTCCCTGACCTTACTTGAGCATGGAGTGCATGGGGAAGGGCACAACACGTGGTCTCCAGTTTGAGAAAGCCAGCAAGGGAGTAGGACCAGCAAGTGTCATATTGAAACACTGTGCAACGATGCAAATGAACCAATTTTCTGGCTTTTGCTCTTCAAATTTCAAGAAGTCACAGAGCTGGGTCATCAGGGGGAAAACGATTCTCCTGCCACCTCCAAAACTGTTGCAACGGCACATTACTTCTGCTGTCACCCTGTTAGCATCGAATGAATGACCTTTGGTCCTGACCAAGAGTATTTACTGAAGCTATCAACACCCACAGTGTCAAATTGTTTTGTCATCCATACAGCATATGTGATTCCCCGAATATTTGCTCAGCTCAATATGGGAGAAATATTTTTAAAGATTAAAGGATTGGTTTTAAAATACTTAAAGCACTTATGTTTGTGTCTTAATACATGAATTGATGTATTGTAGAACAAGCCAAATTTTCCCGGCAAATTATCTCAGGCACCTTTGGAAAAGCATTAAATCTTTGAGGTAGGCTCAATCCCATTGCTTCAGTGACTGCTTCAGTGCACCAGACAGGGGCCTGTTTAGTTGCTCTGGGTATGCAAAACAGAAGATGTACAATGCATACGAAAAAGCAACCTTAAGCACCGAGGCATAACCATAGGATACTGAAAGGCAAGAGCAGCCAACTCTCCGGGCATTTAGCGATCAGATATGAAATAGCTCATTTTATGAAAAGGCCCCAGACAGCTGGTGAAGGGAAGTGGCAGAGCTACAAGCAGTGACAGGCTCTAGAGACACTGACTACATTAGCAATAGTGATGTATATATAGTGACTCATATTTTTCCCCCTTTCAGCCATTCTCACATAAATAGCAACAGCATCAGCAATAATAACTAGGCTGAGATATGAAACATCAATGATATATTTTTAATTTTCTCAACATTGGAACATTTGTCATAATTTAATGGAAGCCACATGGCATGACGGAAAAGAACGCCTGGGCTTTGAAATCAGATAGGCCATCCTGTTTTGAACCCTTAGTGGTTTTATGACCTTCAAATGATTACTTAAACACTTTTATACTCAGCTCATCCTCTGTAAAATAGTGATAATAACACCCAAATTACTCAACTAAGCTATGAATTAAAAGTAATATATATGATAATAGAGAGACAGTACCACTGGCATATCAAGTGCTAATTATAGATTTGGATTGTAAGTCTAGACTTCCTGAAAGTGTTACATTCTGCTAGATGCTTGAACTAAAATTTAGATAAACTGCTAATAGGCCGATAAGACTGTTTCGGCTTCAACTGTATGACTTGAATACTTTGTTTCTTCAAAGCAGAATAATTAAGTCAAAAATAATTCAAACTATTTATTTACACAGTTGCATTTTTCCCATAAAATTGCAGAGGATTAGTTAGTGGCACAGACATACCAAAAGGAGGAGCTCAAGGTTTCTCCATCCTTTTTTCTTTCTCCTAGGATGGGTCAAATCCACGAACAAGGTAGGGTACAGGTGCTAGGACTGAGTTTGTCTCTACACCTTAGGAATTTCATTCTCTCCCATTGAATCTTCTCTTGGGATTCATCACACTGTCACTTTAGTCTTCCAAGTAATTAACACAAAATGAGAGCCTTTTTGAATGTGTAGTCTTCCAAGTAATTAGCCCAAAATGAGAGCCTTTTTGAATGTGAAGGACTGCAGTTCTGAGAAAGCCTAAGATGAGAGTGGATTCATCTAGTTTTACTCTAAACATTGAAGGAAAACACATATACACACATCACTTTTTGTCTTTACTGCAGTCTCCTTAGACTTCTTTGCTCCAATATTTCCACTGCAGTGGTAATTTTTGGAGGGCTGTGATCTGGAAATACGTTTAGGGAGAAAGAAGTCAAGTTCATTTCCTGCCCCATTTAGGTGCTAGAGTTTATTTACTTAGCTTCAGTGACAGACATATTTGCCTTCCATGGAGATCAGCCTGGTACAAAAGGAAATTGCATTAAGATTTGAACACAGACTTTAGGCAAGTATAGGAAATACTAATATTAATATAAGCTAACTTACAACTTGTTAATGCATGAGATTGATTATTACATAATTCAACTTTCAGGTACCTAAGTCCTATATCAAAATAATAATAACAACAATAATTCTATGCATCGATTTCTTTTTATAAGTAGTTATAGTCTGTGCTCAGAACTTGGGTTGAACCCTTAGATCTTTTATTTGCTAGTTGTATGAGCTTGCATAAGTCATTTAGTCTTTTTCCCTCTGAGTTGTAAAATTAAAATTATAAAAATGTACCCCTCTTGAGCTTCTTAATTCATGTAGTCACCAAATATTGATTAAGCCCCTGCTACCTGACAGATAGTTTCAGGCTTTGGAATATAACACTAAACAACAAACATGTAGTCTGCATAAATTGTATTCTAGTAAAGGACATTACAAATAAGTAGATACATATCAGTTAAAGTCCTATTGAAAGAAACAAAAAAAGTTAGAGGAATTGTAAGAAAAAAATCATCCCTAAGGTGGCCAGTCATGCAAATATTTGGGGTAAATATGTTTCAGGCTAAGAGAAAATAAAGAATAGAGGCAAGCCGGGCTCGGTGGCTCAGCCTGTAATCCTGCGCCTTTGGAAGGCTGAGGTGAGTGGATTGTCTGAGGCCGCGGGTTCGAGACCCGCCTGGGCAGCGAGACCTCTTCTCTACAATAAATCAAAAAATCAGCCGGGCGTGGTAGCACATGCCCATAATTCCGGCTACTTGGAAGGCTGAGGCGGAAGGATCGCCGGAGCCCAGCAGGTCAAGGCTGCGGTGGCCGGGAGTGGCCACTGCACTCCAGTCTGGGTGACAGAGTGAGACTCCTAACTCAAAAAAAAAAAAAGAATAGAGGCTTTGAAATAGTGTGTGTTGACATATTAAAGGATCCACAGAAATGCCAGTATTGCTGAAATTATATGAGCAAGGAGGAGGATGACAAGAGGTGTAGTCAGAAAGGGTCAGGGGACAGATTATATAGTGTCCCTTTAGGTCATTGAAAGAACCCCAGCTGGAATTCTAAGTGAACAAATATGTCCTCCTGAGCAGAAAATGATCATACGACTTCCATCTTGACCACATATGAACAATAGAACCCAGAAAGGTCAGGAGTGAGGAAGGCAAATGTTGGAAGGTATATGTGTCCCAGCCAATGATTATGGCATGAACTGCTAAGAAAGACAGAAGTAATAGGAAAGAATAAGATTAGAAATACATTTGGAAGGTAGAGACAATAGAGCACTTCAAAGATAGATTATGTGTAGAGCATGAAAGACATATGGCTCTGACAATTTTGTCTTGGAATTAATGGCAGTGCTGGGTGAGAGGGAATAGTGAAACCTGCAATAAGAGTTCTGTTTGAGGCGATTGCTTGATGCCAAAGTGGAGCTTTTTGAAATATTATGATAGTTATTAGTCTTGGACTTATCTTCTCCTCCAAGGAAGAACTCAAAGAATAACAGCCATTATTTCTATTACTATTTTTGCCCTGCTATCTGATATAATATTGACAGAGAAGGTGAATATGTGTATGAAAGATGAAGGGTAACAGTGCTGCCCGGGGACAATGGGGCCACAGTGCTGAGAGCTGAAATTATTCTGGACAAAATCCCCTGTGAAAGTAGCAACATCTGGCATTTGCAGGAAAAGCATTTACTAAGAGGGCTAGATGGATGGAATTTGAGGATTCAGAGAGGTTTCCTGCTCCATTCTGTTTAGGTCTCACTAGTAGCAAAATTGGAATTAATAAAAGCTATTTTTATTTCTAACTAGACACACACACACACACACACACACACACACACACACACACACAAACATATCTACTTTAGAGACCACCTACTGTTTTTTCTTCTTGCATAATTGGCATTATGTCTATATTTAGGCCTAGTAGAATATAATTGTTTAACTCACCTGGAATCCTTCTAATATTGTCATGGTACTTAGAAATATGAACAATTTTGTGCCAAAATTGCTCCATTACAAGAAGTTGCAATTAGCTTTTTAAAATATCATTAGTGAGAGAAGCTAAAATTATTTCAACATAAGTGGGCATATAGGCACTAAAATCTATTTTTAATTTATTTTAGGAGGCATTTCCGGATACTTTTCTTAGAGAACAAAATCATAAATCATAGGTTCCTGGCTCTCAACTTTATCTAATACTAGTATTTTTCCATAATTGTTTAAGAATTTCAAAGAACAAAACATTATAGATTTAGCGGAAATTCTGTATATATTCTTTCCAGATTTTATTCCTCTCCCTTACCTCAAAGAGAAGAGATATTTGAGCTTAGAGTTTCCTTTTTCCATGCATCTTTTAAACTTCCGTTTTCATAAGTAGGCACTCAAACACAATAGTTTGCATCATTTGCAAGTTTATAGCTTTATCTAAAGAGTAACAGTCTGCAACTTGGTCATTTTCATTCAACCTTGTATTTATGTTATCCATGCTGATACTTACACTTCTAGCCATTTATTTTCATTTTTGAGAATATGCTATTATGTATTAATGTAATGTATTAATTCATTCTCCAGTGTATAGATTTTTAAGTCATTCTAATTTTTCAGTATTAAAAAAAAGTTTGCAAAAAATTTTGCCCACATGGTCTTCTTGTGCACAATTTAACATTTTCTCTGGGAAAGAGAATATTCCCAGCCTGATATAAATGGATTTCAGGTAAGTCGATATGGCTACCCCCTCATGCCACTCAGCAGCTGGTGGCAAAGAGGATCAGGGCCAAGACCCGCTGCCTCTTCAAACATTACCTTGGTGAGTCTTCAAATATTACAATTTTCTGTAGTTTTTCACAGCAAGAAAATATTTAAGAGGCCCCTATGTAAATGAAAGTAGAATTTCTAGCAACGGAGTGTGCAGAGAAGAGTTAACATTGCAAGTTTAAGTATTATCTTTTAAAATAGGACCACAAGTCCGTGTTGCTTACAAGCCTGGCCCCTTAGCTGGCATCTAGAATCTTCGATTTTAGAAAGGTGGTACCTGTCCCAGAACTTATAAGAATGGCTCACTCTGTCTAAACTGTTTATATAAACAATTTGAGACATATTAAATACCTGCTTTCCTTCTGGCCATCTAGAGTTTTAGTACATGCTAACAGAGGAATCCTATATAATTAGCCCCTAATAAAAGTCCTATACCAAGCCTCTAACAGCCTTTCTTAGGAGATAACATTTCATAGCTTTGTATTGAGGGAAATAAGTGCAACCTGTAAAAAGCAACAGGAAGAAGCCTATGGAAGCCTGTGCTTGGTCTCCTCAAGATTTTGCTCCATGTGTCTTTTCCCTTTGCTGATTTTTCTCTGTAAACTTTTTATTGAAATCAGCAATAGCTCTTAGTGTGATTTGACGCCAAGTCTCATGAGTACTCCTAGAGAATCATCATCAAACCTGAATGTGATCTTAAGGACCTTCTGACACGGAGTTTTGTCATAATTTTCCTACTGCAAAATCTTCACTAGAAGCATTTTGGGGTTTTGAAATTTAAAACTAGCTCCACACTGCTCTTGCAACCCAAAACATTCAAATTCTTTACCTGAATACCAGAGTTAGTTGAGGTTTCTTGAAAGGAGGCCTCCTCCTGGTGGAGACAGTGTAAACAGGCAAACAGCCTGGATAAAATAGATAACCTCTGGGCTCACAGGCCATCATTTCTGACATCTTTTGGTTTTCTGAGCATCACCAGTGATTTATTTGTCTATTCTTTGTTTAGTGCCAGATCATAATTTTTTTTTTCTTTTCTGCCTCATTGACTGAGCGCAGTGGCTGTATTTGTAACTGCAGTGCTTTGGAATGCTGAGGTGAGAGAATATTTGAGACCAGGAGCTCAAGTCTAGTCTGGGTAACACAGCAAGACCATCTCTTAAAAAAAAAAAATGTATTTTTTTCTACTTCAGAATTTTTTCTGCAGCTGGTTTTCAGGCTATGGTTCACTTCTATAATACCCCACTATTCCACTGGCATTATTATTTAATAATTTTTTATAATTCTATAATTCTATTCTCAACTAGCACCCTGAATATTATCTCTGTCTTTTAAATTTGTATTTTAAAAGAGCAATTTTTTGTTCCATTTATTTGAAAATATTGACAAATTTAACTTTTTTTCTTCATATTGCCTCAATTATAACTCCTAGTGAATTGAAGAGGCAGATAGACATATAGATAGATAGATAAATGGATAAATGAAAACTAAGTTTGTGCTACAGAATACCTCAAGCCAATGTTCACATCTAATAAGAGGACTTAAAAATAATTTATACAGTTAAATGTCCTCTTCAAAAAATTAATGCTGAATATTTAACTAAATGGCTATATTTTGAATAAGATTATTAATAATTCCATCTGTTTGAACTTCACTTTTTTTACTCTAAGAACCCATATTTTGCCTATACTAAGATATAAAAATATCTAATTAAGAAATTTATTTTATTTAATACAATTTAAAACTTTAGGTATCAAAAGTTAAATAAGATTTTAAAATTATTATTTTTCTCCATGAAAAGTTTAATCAGTCTTTAAATTTTGCTCTTTATGAAAAAACTCTGAGCCACATTATTTAAGGTAATGCATTGTCACTTCTAGGAATAAATTTGGAGACTTTACTAACATCCTTAGTTGTTTCCTAGTAAGAACACATTTAGCAAGTAACATTCTATGATAAGTCTAATTTTATCAAGTAGATTTTAAGTTTCTAAAAAGATAAACAGACATAATAGAAGATAAAGTGTTATACTGATACTTGATATTGTTATAGTTTCATAGTAACTACACACACACAGGCACGCGCGCGACTATTAAATAAGTAAGATAATTGCAATTGACAAAAGAGTAGAAAGTATGTGTTTGCTTGCTTGTTTCAAAGTACACAGATGAGTCATCCAGGGCAAGACTTTTTATGATGTCTCTTATTTGTGATGACTTTTTTCTAAATGTGCGGACAAAATTCTTCCCAAACATCTTATCTCTGCAACCTGGGAAAGTCAATAGACATCTGTGGTTTCCAGTTGTATAAAAATGATGATACTTCTGTCTTTGGAAGTGGTTTTTCAAAGTGTCCTGATCCAATTTCACTTTCAGGCCCTGCTAGCTGTGATCCATCCCTCTTCTATATACTGCACAGCATCCACTTAGATGCCCTGTGGTAATTGTTAATGTAACTGCTATTGAAAGGATTGTGCTACCCAGGGATAGCGCACATGTTACCTGCATTAGAATTCACTTAAAAGTCAAGTGTTTGGATGTCAAAACCAGTAAAAACCTTAGGGACCTAACATATAGATATCAATTCATTGCCATTATAACAATAAAGAAATGCTTACAGCAGAGTCAGAGAGAATTCTGAATAGTCCCATAAAAGAAAACATTGCATAGAAAAGATAAATAAATAGGTAGAAATTTTTATTGTGAAAAGGAAATGGTAATTCTGAGGTATTTTCTGAAAATTAGATGTTATCGAGAATCAAAATAGAATTGTTTAAGTTGTGCCAGGAGTGACTTAGATTCATACACTTGGCAAAACCATCAATTTGCTGAATGTCAATGAATCCTTTAATTTCAGACCAAAAAAGACCCCAAGTTGTATTTTCAGCTTCCATTGATTTAGAAACTACTCAGGGATTTTAAAAGGGGGTGGGGGGTGAGGGAGCTGATACAAATCCAAAACAGTGTCATTAAATTAATATATGCATGCGAGACCCAGTCAAAGATGGCTGCAGAACCGATGTGAGTGCGTGTGTCTGTGTGAGTCGATGTGTGAGAGGACAAGAGAGCGTGTGGATGAGATTGTAATGGCACACAAGGGTCTGACTGAATAGAGAATTGAGAGCAGACAGGGGATCTCCCCACAGCAAGACCACTACTGCTGCTGTTTGCACCCTGGTGCTTCCCACAAGGAAAGATCATGAACCTTTTTCCAAAACATGAGAGGTCCTCTTGAAGAAGTAGTAGGGGATGGCCACCACCCAGCACCTGGACTCTCTACCACCTCCTCCAGTGCCAGGCTAGACTGTAAGGTCCCACCACCAGGAGCTAGGATCCAGAAATTGTGGTACTTGTTGGAGAGGGAGCTGACTCATCCGATCCGGGCTGAAACAAGAGTCCGTAGAGGAACTGAGCAGCCAGCCTAAAGCCTGGACAGAGAAATGATCCAGGTTGGCCTCCGCAGATCAGCAAACAGCGTCTTAAGATGGAGTGGGGTTCTCTGCATTGCTTTGGGGTTGCTCTACTTGAACCTAGATACGATTGCCCCCAGTATACAAGCCCTGGAGAGTAAGCACTGATGACCGAAGGCCCCCACCCCACTGGCTGCACCAGCTGCTTAGTGATAGACATATGCAGAGGAGAAGGAGCTGACCAGAGAAGGAAACTGGTGAGTGCCACACTGGCTCCCCACTACCTCCAGCAATGAGCAAAAGAGATCAGGAGAGCAGGGTAGAGGCTGGAGGCTCCATTCGCCTGCCATGAAGTGGATGCCGGGAGCTTTGACCACACTGGGAGAGGGGAAAGAGAGAGTCCACAAGACACTAGGTCTAGTCACCACACCCCACCTTCCCAACACCTGCTATCAATAGCAATCAGCAGGGGGATAAGATTCCAACGTCTCAAGTTTCAACAGCAAACAGGGAATCTGCAGTAACAGACTTGCAAACACAGAATCTGCTGCAAAAGGGAGGTCCCCTGCCTTAAGGTGATATGATAAAGTTGAAAAATCTCCACTAGTGGGTTTTTCAGGGTTTTTTTTCAGTTTTTTCTTGTTTAGCTTTTTTTAAAAGACTTTTAAATTCTTTATTTTAAAATTGTGGGGTAAAAATCAGGGTTAGGTATACAAATATTCATTATACAGGTACCCTTTTTGATGAGGGGTGCCCCCCCCTTTCCCAGGCAGATTCTAACAACTGCCAAGCCCAGCTCCCCTCCCCCACAGTTCCCCCCGCCACAGTTTCCCGCTACAGTCAATCCTTTTCTTCTAGTATTATGATAGTTGTTCAAGCTCCACTTATGAGTGAGAACATGTGATACTCAGTTCTTTGTTTCTCTGAAAGATCATTCAGTATTATAGACTCTAAGTCCATACAGGTTGCTGCAGTCAATGGTTTTGTTCTTCTTCAAGGCTGTGTAATATTCCAATGTGTATATGTACCACATTTTTTAAAATCCAGTCCTCTTTTGATAGGCAGCACGGTTGGTTCCATGTTCTTGGTATTGTGAACAATGCTGCAATAACTATACTTGTGTAGGTATCTTTTTTATAGAGTGATTTGAGTTCTTCCGAGTATATCCCCAATAGGGGGAGGGTGGGGTCATATGGAAGGTCGATTTTTAGAACTTTTGGGAATCGCCACACTGTTTTCCACAGAGGCTGTAGTAGTTTACACTCCCAGCAACAGTGTAGACGTGTTCCCTTTTTGCTACATCCTCTCCAGCATCTGTTATTTTTTGAATTATTGATGATGCCACTCTGACTGGAGTTAGGTGGTACCTCAGTTTAGTTTTAATTTGCATTTCTTTGATGACTAGTGAGGCTGAACATTTTTTCATGTATCTGTTGGCTGCTCATATGTTTTATTTTGAGAACTGTCTATCCATATCTTTTGCCCACTTTGTAATGGGGCTGTTGGTTTTCTCCTTTTCAGCACGTTTGAGTTCCTTGTAGATCCTAGATGTTAGGCCTTTATCAGACAGACAGTTGGCAAATTTTTTTCCTAGTCTGTGGGCTGTCTCCCTGCTCTCTTGATGGTTTCTTTGGCTTTGCATAAGCTTACCAGTGTGATGAAGTCCCACTTGTCTATCTTATCTCTTATGGCATGGGCACTTGGGGTTTTGATCAGGAATTGGTTGCCAGTTCCAATTTCCATAGGGGTGTCTCCTGCATTTTCTAAGGTTCTTATAGTTTGAGGTTTTACATTTAGGTTTCATTTAGAGTTAATGTTTGTGTATGGGAATCGGTAGGGGTCCTGTGTCAATCTTCTGCCTGTGGTCAACCAGTTTTCCCAGCACCATTTACTGAATAGGTTCTCCTCTCCCCAGTGGTTGGTGGTGGAGGTTTGTTGAAGATGAACTGGTTGAGAAATTGAGGTTTTGCTTCTAGAATCTCAATTCTATTCCACTGGTCTATATGCCTGTTCTTGTACCGATACCAGGCTGTTTTGATTATTGTAGTTTTGTAATATAGTTTAAACTCTGGGAGTGTGATACCTCCTGCTTTGTGTTTTCGTTTTTTTGTTTTTGTTTTGTTTTGCTTTGTTTTACAGGATTGCTTTGGGGATTTGTGGTCATTTATGTTTCCATATGAATTCCTATATTGTTGTTTCTAGATCTGAGAAGAATGCTGCTGGTAATTTGATGGGTATTGCATTAAATCTGTAGA
>NW_007253989.1:342340-356842 GCF_000164805.1 Carlito syrichta
TTTTTTTTTTTTTGAATTGGAGTCTCACTCTGTCACCCAGACTGGGGTGCAGTGGCCGCTTCCAGCCACCGCAGCCTCAACTTTCTGGGCTCCGGCGATCCTTCCGCCTCAACCTTCCGAGTAGCTGGAACTACAGGCCCACGCTACCACGCCCGGCTAATTTTTGATTTATGGTAGAAATGAGGTCTGACCAAGTTGCCCGGGCAGGTCTTGAACCCGCGGGGTCAGGCAATCCACTCACCTCAGCCTCCCAAAGGTATGGGATTATAGGCTGAGCCACCAAGCCTGGCTAAAATGCACATCTTAACAATGTTGATTCTTCCAATCCATGAGCATGGAGGTGGAATTGGCAGTTGTTGAAATCTGCCTGGGGAAGAGTGAGCACACCTCATCAAGAAGGGTAACTGCATAATGAATATTTGTATACTTAACCCTGAGTTATACTCCACAATTTTAAAATTTAAAAGTTAAAAAAGATTATTATTATTCTATTTTTAAATTTTTAATATTTTTTCACTTGTTTGTGTCATCTTTGAATTCTTTGCACAGTGTTTTGTAGTTTTCATTTTAAAGGTCTTTCACATCTCTGGTTAGGAAGATGCCAAGGTATTTCTTTCTTTCTTTCTTCTCTTTTCTTTTCTTTTCTTTCTTTCTTTTTTTTTTTTTTTTGTGGCTATTGTGAACAGGATTGTGCTTGGGAATGGTTCCAATTTCTGTCTGTTTAGCAGTATGTTGTCTGTGGGTTTCTCATAGATGGCTCTTACTATTTTGAGGTATGTTCCATCTATGCCTAGATGTTTGAGGGTTTTTAATCAAGAAGGTTTGCTGGATTTTATCAAAAGCTTTTTCTGCATCTAATGATATAATAATGTGGTTTTTGTTTTTATGTCTTTTGATGTATTTAATTATGTTTATGGTCTTACGAATGTTGAACCAGTCTTGCATCCTGAGAATGAAGCCTACTTGGTCATGGTGGATGATTTTTGAGATGTGTTGTTGAATCCGGTTTGCTAGGATATTGTTGGGAATTTTAGCATCTATGTTCATCAAGGATATTGGCTTGTAGTTCTCTTTCTTTATTAGGTCTTTAACTGACTTGAGTATCAATGTGATGTTAGCTTCATAAAATGATTTGGGGAGAGTTCCATCTTTCTCAATCACCTAGAATACTTTCAATAGGATTGGAATTAGTTCCTCCTTGTATGTTTTGCAGAATTCTGCTGGAAAGTCATCTGGTTCAGGGCTTTTTTCTGTAGGTAGTTTTCTTATGTTGTAGTCAAATTCCTGGATTGTTATTGGTCTATTTAGGGTCTCAATCTTTTCTTATTTCAACCGGAGGAGTTTGTGTGATGTCAGAAATTCCTCCATTTCTTTTAGGTTTTCAAATTTGTTTCTATACAAGTGTATATAGTAGTCTCTGACAATCTTTTGTATTTCTTCAGGGCCAGTTGTGACTTCATCTTGTATGTTTCTGATTTTATTTATTTGAGTTTTTTCTCTCTTTTTCTTGATCAGTCTAGCTAGGAGATCATTAATCTTGTTTATCCTTTCAAAGAACTGGCTTTTTGTTTCACTGATTATTTTTATATTATCTTTTTGTCTTCTATGTCCCAGATTTGGGCTTTTATTTTCCTGATCTGAATTTTTCTGTTGAAGTTAGGTTTTTTGGTGTCTTGCTTTTCCAGCTTCCTTAGGTGACTTGTAGGTTGTTAACTTGTGATCTTTCCATTTTCCTGATGTATGTTTGTAGTGATATGAGTTCCCTATTACTACTGCTTTCATGGCACCCCAGAGATTTTGGTAAGATGTTTCTTCATTTTCATTTGTTTACAGGTATCTTTTAATCTCTGTTTTGATTTCCATGTTGTTTGTTTTATTTTTTGGTTGTTGTTGTTGTTCCTCTTTTTTCTTCTGTTGTTTTTTGGTTTATCTGCTTATTTTTTTCTCTTTTCTTTCTTCTTCTTTTCTCTCTTTGTTATCTCTTTGGTTATTTTATTTTCTTTTTCTTTCTTTTTTTCTATCCTCCCCTCTCTCTTCTCTCTTATCCTCTATCTTAGACTCAGGGGCAACACAAGCATACATATTGTAAGGTCATATTGTGTAGAGATGAAGAGCAAGTCTCAGGCGGTCCATTCATTAGAAAATAAGCATTGTGATCCATCAGTAGGTTCTGATCTTTGTGGCCCATCCTCTGTCCCATAGCAAGCACTCAAAATTGTAAGAGAAAGCACAACCCCATACCCATAGCCTTGTTTCAAAATCAAGCAAACCTGGAGGCCTGGCTCAGGGAAGGACAGGAGGTAGAGCGACAACATTAGGTATTGTTTCTCTGTTTCCCACTGAGCAGCAGAGTTATAGAGAAAGACAAGAGAACTGCCACACACGAGGAAAAAAATACACAAAATTGCTGATAACCCCCAGAGTCCCAGTGACACTGCAGCAAAAACAATGACTGTCTTTGAGAATGACTGTACCCAGAAGGTACTTACAGAGATCAGAGAATAGATGAATAGAATAAATCAAAAATTAGCCAGGCTCGGTGGCTCAGCCTATAATCCCGCACCTTTGGGAGGCTGAGGTGAGTGGATTACCTGAGCCCGTGGGTTCAAGACCCACCTGGGCAGACGAGACCTCATCTCTACAATAAATCAAAAAAAAAAAATTAGCCGGGCGTGGTAGCATGAGCCTATAATTCCAGCTACTTGGAAGACTGAGGTGGAAGGATCACCAGAGCCCAGTGGGTCGAGGCTACAGTGGCCAGGAGTGGCCACTGCACTCCAGTCTGGGTGACAGAGTGAGACTCCAACTCAAAAAAAAGAAAAAAGAATAAATAAAAAATTAAGAAAAGCAAGGGCTAAAACTAAATGAAATTTCAACAGAGTTTGACAGACTCAAGAAAACATATTCAGAAATAACAGAAATAAAGAACTCCACTCAATAAATTAATCAGCCTGAATGTAAATGGACTAAATACACTGCTGAAAAGACATAGAATGACAAACTGGATTTTAAAAAAGCATGGCCCAACAATATGCTGCCTACAAGACACTCATGTTACTACAAAGGACCTGAGTAAATTCAAAGCTAGAGATTGGAAAATGGAGTTTCAGGCAAATGGAAAACAAAACAAAACAAAAAGACAAGAGTTGCAATTCCAATATCAGAAAGAACAGCTTCAAGCCCTCTAGAATTTACAAAAAAAATGGAAGGACACTACATAATAATAAAATATTCAATCCATGAACAGGAAATATCCATCCTAAATTTATATACACTCAACACAGTAGTAGAAGGTTTCATAAAGAAACTACTAAATAAAGTTTCAAAAGATATTGACTATAAAACTACTATAACTGGGGACTTAAATATCCCACTAACAACCATAGATAGATCATTGAGGCAAAACATTAATAAGAGATCTGGAACCTAATCTTGACACTTAACCAAATGGCCTTCATGAATACCTATAGAACACTCCACCCAACAAACATGGAATATACATTCAATTCATCACCACATAGACCATATTCCAAGACTGACCACATTCTCAGCCATAAATCCAGCATTAAAACATGTCATAAGATCAAAATACTACCATGCACCTTCTCAGACCACAGTGGAATACAAATATATAACACCACCAGCAACATCCTGTCAGAACACACAAACATATGGACGCTAAATAGCACAATGCTAAACAATTTCTGTGTCAACACAGAAATCAACATAGAAATTAGAAAGATTCTTGGAGACAAATGAAAACATAGACACATCTTATCAAAACCTTTGGGATGCCATGAAAATAATGCTAAGAGGAAAATGTAAGACTGTATACACACATCAAAAAAGTAGAAAAATCACAAGTTAACAGCTGAATAAATTACTTAAGAGAGCAAGAAAGGAAAGACTACAAAAACCCTAACTCCAGCAGAAGAATCCAGATCACCAAAGTAAAAGCTTAAATATGGGACATAGAAATAACAATATCATTGGAAAAATAAATGAAACCAAAATCTGTTTCTTTGAAAGGACAAAAAAGATTGACGGACCTCTAGCCAGCTTGACATCACACAACCTCCCAACACAGAAACAAGAAGAAATCGAAACCCCAAATAGACCAACAGTAGCCCAATAAATTAACTCCATCATAAGAAAATTACCTACAAAACAAAAAGCCCTCGACCAGATGACTTTCCAGTGGAAGTCTATAAAACATACAAGGAGGAGCTGATATAATTATATTGAAAGTATTCCAGGCAATTGAGAAAGATAGAACTCTCCCCAAGTAATTTTATAAAACTAACAGCACACTGATACCCAAGTCAGGTGAAGATCCAACAAAGAAAGAGAACTGCAGACCAATATCCATGATGAACATAGATGCAAACATTCTCAACAATATTCTAGCAAATTGAATCTAACAGTATATCTCAAGAATTATCCACCATGACCAAGTAAGCATCATCCTTAGAACGCAGGGCTGGCTCAACATTCACAAGACCATAGATGTAATTCAATACGTCAGCAGATGTAGAAACAAAAACTATATGACAATATCATTAGACACAGAAAAGACTTTCCACAAAATGTAGCAACCCTTCTTGATAAACACAGCTAGGCATAGAGAGAACATACAGTAAAATAGTAAGAGCTATCTATGAAAAACCCACAGCCAACATATTGCTAAACAAACAGAAATAGGAAGCATTTTCCCTGAAAACCCGAAGACAAGGCTGCCCACTCTCAGGCCTCCTGTTCAACATAGTGTTCGAAGTCCTAGTTAGAGCAATCAGACAAGAGAACAAAATCTGGGATATTCTAGGATATTCAAATAGGAAAAGAGGATGTTAAGCTATCTCTCTTTGCTGATGATATGGAATCCAAGGGAATCTGTCAGAAACCTCTTTGCACTGATATAGGCCTTTGGAAAAATCTCAGGGTACAAAATCAACATTCATAAAATAGTCAAATTTCTATACCTCAACAACAAATAGGCAGAGAACCAAATAAAAAGCAGAATACCATTCACAATAGCCACACACAAAAAATGAAATACCTTGTCATCTTCCTAACCAGAGAAGTGAAAGAACTTCACAATGAAAGCAACAAAACACTACTCAAAGAAATCCAAGAAGATATAAATAAATGCAAAAATATTCCATGCTTATTGATGGGAAGAATTAGCATTGTTAAGATGTCCATTCTACCAAAGGCAATCTATAGATCCAATGAGATACCCACTAGATTACCAACATCATCCTTCTCAGACCTGGAATTAACATACAATAATTAATATGGAATCAAAAGAGACCATGAATGGTCAAAACAATTCTTTGCAAAAGAAAAAAAGTAGGGGAATCATAGGTCCAGACTTTCAACTTTACTATAAGACCACAATAATCAATACATCCTGGTTTTGGTACAAGAACTGGTATATTAGCCAATGGAACAGAATAGGGATTCTGGAAGCCAAAACTCAATTTCTCAACCAACTCATCTTCGACAAAGTCTCCACCAACAAACACAGGGAAGAAGTGAACTTATTCAGTAAATGGTGCTGGGAAAACTGGCTAACCACACGCAGAAGAATGAAACAGGACTCCTACCTATCACCATACACAAAAATCAACTCTAAGTGAATCAAAGACTTAAATGTAAAGCCTCAAACTATAAGAATCCTAGAAAATGCAAGAGACACCCTTGTGGAAACTGGAACTGGCAACCAATTCCTGATCAAAACCCCAAATGTCTATGTCATAAGAGATAAGATAAACAATGGGACCTCATCAAACTGAAAAGCTTCTACAAAGCAAGAGAAACTATCAAGCTAGTGGGGAGATATCCCACAGAATGGGGAAAATATTTGCCAACTATATAGTTGACAAAGACCTGACATCCATGTTGTAGAACAAGTTAAAACATACCAAAAGAAAGAAAAACACACAGTCCCATAAAAAATGGGCCAAATATATGAATAGATACTTCTCAAAAGAAGACATTCAAGCAGTCTACAGATACATGAAAAATGTTCCACCTCACTAATCATCAAAGAAATGCAAATCAAAACCACACTGTGATACCACCTAACTCCAGTCAGGATAACCATCATGGATAACTCAAAAAACAACAGATGCTGGCGAGGATGTGGAGAAAGGGGAATGCTTCTACACTGTTGGTGGCAATGTAAAATAGCAAAACCTCTGTGGAAAACAGTTTAGCGATTTCTAGAAGATCTAAAACTTGACCTTCCATACAACTCAGCAATTCCTTCTGGGAATATGCAGGGAGGAACTAAAATCATTCTACAAAAAAGATACCTGTGCATTCATGTTTATTGTAGCACTATTCACAATAACAAAAACATGAAATCAAACATGTTGCCCACTGAAAGTAGACTGGATTAAAAAAAATATGGTACATGTACATGATGGAATATTATGCAGCCATAAAAAGGACAAAATTTTGGACTTAACAGCAACTTGGATGAATTTAGAGTCTATCATACTCAGTGAAATATCACAGAATCAAAGAACTGAGCTCATAAATGGACCCTGAACATTTATCATACTATAAGTGGACCCTGAACATTTATCATACTATCACAAGAAAGGAATTGATAGTAGTGGGACACTGACATGGGAGAGAGAGGGAAGAGCACTGTGTCTCTTGTCCTGCTGAGGATCATGACCAGAAAGACATAGATAAACCATAGTCTGCATGGCTTTTCAAAACAAAGAAAATACTATCATAAAAATCAAGGTCAATTTAATCTGACCATTGACTTTCAAGTCTAGATGTTGAGTTCCCTCCCAGAATGATAAGAAATCGGTACACAAAGAGCAGGAGGAGAGGAAAGGAGGACACCTGTGGTCCTCTGCTATCTATCATTCTTTTTTAAAAATTGTATCTGCTCCAGCTTATTCATTTAAACTCAGAACTTGTCTTGAGTAACATAGAAGGTGAAGGTGTTTTGATTAAGGCTCTTCAATGCTGTTACACCATCATGTCCTTTGTACCCAGTGGGAATTTTATGAAACAAGATTGGCAATTTTGTACTGATGGCTACTATTCCAGTCTTCATAAGAAAACCATCGGACTAGAAAGCAGCTAATACACTATTTTATTCAGTTTTCTGATTAAAGAGGATAAGTTTATGGACAAAGACTGCCAAAAACAATAGATGTGGCTTAGCTAGGTGAGAGCATAAAATGACAGGTTTACCCTTCTATAAAGGCTGAACATCCCAGGGGCAGAATGTACTTTTAGACAGGTTGAAATAAACAGTGATGAGAAAATGATTAAATTAAACATTGTACTCTAACTAGAGAGAAAAGAGGACTTCTACCTGAAAATAGTAAATATGCAAATAATCTGGTAAGAAAGGAGGAGGTGAGATGGAGAAGGTGAAATGGACACACCTTTATTTTACTGGGAGAATTGGTGTTTTTGGAGAGTTTTGTTTAGGAGTATGTGTGGAATATAACATATTCGTTGGAGTCAAAACAGAAAGATCAGAGAAAGGTAGCATATTCCTTAGACATCAACCTAGAAATTATCTCAGAGTTACTTTTGCCTAATGGAAGGATATTTTATTCTAAATTAAGCAATAAAGTTTTTGAATTCCTAAAAAATTATGTGAGTATGTTCTTGTGAAGTATCCTCAATGAAAGTAAAAATCCCTCTTATTATGAAAGAAGAAATTCTACATGGTAGGATTTTAATAGAGTTTTGAATGTACTAATTACCTAAAACCTTCAATTTCACTATGATAAAACCTGAGTATTTTATTTAAATAAGTTACATAAACTTTAGCAAAAAGATAAGCTATTCATTAGTAGCAGAATTTTTAATATGTTCTCGATGAATAACAGCACTAAAACTCAACAGAAAAATAGGAATAAAAGAAATATAAGAGATAATATTTAAACTTCTCTTTTATTAACTCTAATAAGGATAATTTTACCAGCTAATATAGAACTGCATAACAATAGTTAACAATTCTCCTTTCTAACTCCCTTTTACCCACCAAGAACTGATTTGCTTAGTAGATCAGGCAACAATTTGCAGAAATGTCACTTACTAAGGGTCTTTCAGTAATGCATTACATTATTACATCCTTTGCAACCAGTGCTTTTTGAAGCCAAGTCTGTAATTTTGTGCTGATAGTTCCTATTCTAATATCAGTAAGAAAAACCATAAGACCAGAAAGTAAGTGATACCCCATTTTATTCAGCTTTCTGACTAAGGCGGAACTTATTTATGGACAAAGACTGCCAAAAAGACAATAGGTGTGGCTGAGCTAAATGAGAGCCATAAATGACAGCTATCCACTAATATTTGAAGGCTGAATATCCCAGAGGCAGAGTATAATTTTAGCCAAATAAAAATAGGTGTGAGGGAGGAAAAAGGATGAAAAAACAGCATAATCTAACTAGACGGAAATGCCACTATGGATTAGCTTGCAAGGAAGAAATAGTGAGAGAGATATTTAATTACATGCATATATGTACATACATACATATAATTTTTAAATGCAGTGTAAGTAAAGTACTCACACTTTTAAATGAAACATCGGTCTCAAATGATACTACTTAGTAAAATGCTAATGAAGACTGGTATGACCTAGTATGTAAATGACTTCTGAATGAGAAGGTACTTCTGGGACTGCTGGCTGTTAATGGAGTCGGTTTATTCAACATTAACAAACAGAATTTCAATACAGTGTAGAAAACAGAAGTTTTGCATTGACCTACAGGCAAAGAGGTGGTCATTTTCAATTACCAAAATCAAGAACCAAAATTAGAACCGTTTGAAACATGCAGGCAGTAAAAACCTATGAAACAATGGCAATAATATATAAAGTAACTGATTCCTTGTGTTTACTATTTGTTCACCTCCACTCTGTTTTCTTATCTCATAATAATTTTTCATAAGCCTTAATTCCCACCAATCCAAATTTTTCTGAAATCTAATCTGTCAGAAAAAAAAACTCTAGGACAGAATTCATTTGAGGAAAGACAGCAAATTTGAAAATGATGTGAATTCAAACAGTCTAAGAGAACTAAAAGTAAACAGCAGTGATGAGTCTTGGAAGATCAATCTGAGGCTTGATCTCATCTATTATATGAAGTCCCAAAAGAAGAGAATGGTTAGAAAAGAGAGAAACAACATTGAGGATAGAGTTGCTGAGACTTGAAGTCATGTACCTTTAGATCAAAATTGCACTTATAGTATAAAAAGGATGGTGACACAATGCAACTACAGAAGAATAAGAATAAAGAAAAAATATAAAAATCTATCAGAGAGAAAATAGATTGTAAAAGAATCATTCTTAGGCAAAGAAAAATTGAAATTATCCTCAGTAAATAATATATTATAGAAAAAATCTTAATTACTGTGAGAGAAATCTCAACTATAAATTTTATATAAGATAAAATAGCATTCAAATGTATGGGTAAAATAAAGATATTTTCGTTCATATAAAGGATAAAGGCATCTCTTATCATGCTTTTTCCAAAAGATTAGTTTCAGAGGGGGAATTTATACTGGGTCAAACTCACCTCTTGAGAACCCAACAACTGCAGCATGGTACCATTTTGAGAGTCAAGTCCCTTTGATGCTTCCTCTTGGTCTGGAATCCAATGCCTCTATGTCTCTACATCCTGAAAGGCTGCACACCCACCAAGAGAGTTGCAGTGTTGTGACACCAGCTTGGCATCATGGTTTGGAAGAGTCCACAATATTCTGCCTCATCCAGTGGCTTATATCCTGGGCAAAGGATGGTGTAGCATGATGTGTAATACCAGACACTTAGACCAATGAAACAGAATAGAGAACTGAGAAGTAAATCCATGTATTTAAAACCAAATGTTTTTTGTTTTTGCTTTTTTTTTGCACAGAAGCTAGATTAGAACACATAGTTTATTTAAAAGGTAAATCAGAGAGAGAGAGAGAGAGAGAGAGAGAGAGGAGATTCACCTCCCAAGGCAGAGAAGGGGGCCAAAGCCAGGAAGCATGGTGACAGCTATAGCTCAAAGAGCACATTGCCACATCAGAAACGACTAAGGCCTAGAACCAAACATTTTTTAGCAAGCATGATAAGAATATACATTGAGGAAAATGCTCTCTTTTCCATGTATGATGAAAACTATACCCTTATCTCTCATTATATGCCAAAATCAACTCAAAATATATTAAAGACATAAACATACAACTCAAAGCTACAAAAAATATTAGGGAAGAACATAGAAGATGTGCTTCAGAACCTTGATCTCAGCAAATATTTTATGGCTAAGACTTCAAAAGCATAGACATAAAAAAATAGACAAATGAGACTAAATTAAAGTAAGAAAAAGTCTCCATTAAAAAAAAAGTTAGAACACAATCTGTAAAACAGAAGAATATATTCATTTAGCAAGGTACTATTCATTTGGCAAGGTACTAATATTCAGAATATACTAAAAATTCAAATGACTCAACAGTAAACAAACCCAATAATCCCATTAAAAAGTGGGCAAGCAACATGAATAGATATTTTTCAAAAAAAGAGATGCAAGCAACCAATAGGTGTATAAAAAATGCCCAACATCCCTAATCATCAGGGAGATGCAAATCAAAACAACCATGAGATATCTTCTTACCTCAGTTAGGATGGTAATTGTCAAAAAGACACAAAGTAAGAAATGCTGATGAGGATGTGGAGAAAACAGAATTCTACACATTGTTGATGAGAATGTACAGCCACTATGAAAAACAGTATACATGCTAAATTTAAAAAAAACAACTAATACTAATAACAGAACTGTCATATAATCCAGCAATCCCTCTACTGGTATTTATCCAAAGGAAAGGAAATCAGTATATTCAAGGGATACCTCCTCCTCTTTGCTTATTGTAGTATTATTTATAATAGCCAAGATATGGAATCCAACTCCGTGTTCATCAATGAATAAATAGATAAAGAAAATCTAGGACATAAATACAGTGGAATAGTATTTGGATATAAAAAAGAAAATCTTTTCATTTGTAGTAATGTGTATGAATCTGGAGACCATTGTGTTAAGTGAAATATGTAAGGCAGAGAAAGACAAATATCACATTTCAGTCATATGGGAGTTTAAAATAATTGACCTTGAGTAGGTGGAGATTAGAATGAAGATTATCAAAAACTGGGGCAGGTAAGGAGTGAAGATTGGAATGAGGTTGACTAATGAAGACAAACATACAATTAGATACAAGAAATAAGTTTTAGTGTTTGATATCACAGTAAGGTGACTACATTTAATAATAATTTATTGTACATTTCAATATAGCTAGAAAAGAATATCTGAAATATTTCCAACACAAATAATTGATAAATGGTTAGGGTGATGAATATCATAATTACTTATATTTGATCATTATATTTTATGTGTGTATCCAAATTTCACGTGTTCCATAAATATGTACAATTATTATGTGTCAATAAAAAATAGCAAAGTCAATAAAGAAATTGGCATAAATATTAACTTTAAATCCTTCAATCTTATTATAAATAATGGGGAAAGGGCCAGGAGATATTTAAAGCATGAGAGGGACTGCATCCTCCATTGTTGTCTTTGAAGATGAAGGAATGAAACCATAAACTCAGGAATAGTGGGCAGCATTTAAGAATAGGGAATGTCCCATAGATGATAGCTACCAAAGAAGCAAAGGACCTTAGTCTTATAACCACAAGAAAATAAATTTTATTAATCACCTAAATTAGGAAGAAAATGGGTGTCTCCCTAAAGCTTTCAGAGATGACTGAAGTCTTGCCAACATTTTTATTTTACCCTGATGAGACCTTGTGTCAGATATCTAACCTGCACAACTGTGAGCTAATACATTTGTGTTATTTTAAGTCACCAAGTATGCAATTATTTGCTATGGCAGCAATAGAACACTAATGCAATCTATGTGTCAAGACTTTCATAGTCACAAGCAAGATAAAATAATCTCAGTTGCTTTTGCATAGATGCAGTTTATTAAAGTGATATATATATATACACATACATGTATATGTGTGTGTGTGTGTGTGTGTGTGTGTGTGTGTATAATTTATGGGAGTGCTCGAAAACCAAATTTAAAGCAAATTATCCAAGATAAATTCTCCCAGGCCAGAGATCTGGCTGAATGATGAATCTGTTACTTGAGTGAACCATAAATAAATCACTATTGTCTCCACCTACGGATGTGACTTTTATGCAAGAAAACTTGTTTACAGCCACTGATAAAGCACTGCCAATGGCATCATAGTTCCCACAGCCAAACATCCAATACATCTCCCATCACACAGGAAGTAAAAAAAAGGAAGCTCCATATGGAATGGCTTTTGAAACTGTTTACTTCTTCATTGAAGTCTAGGTCACATATTTATATCCTGATTGCAGGTACTGCCTAGAATTTGGGTTTATACTCTCACATTAGGGAAGTGAGGTTAATTATACTGGCATGTCACCAAGTCTGTGTGTGATTTCAAACATATTATCTATAATGGTGATGGAAGGAGAATATACTAAACTAGTGGATTGAGGATAAAATTCCTGGAACAAAAAGATATGTGAAAATACAAGTGTGATATGCAAATATACGTATAAAGAACAAGTAAGTTTATATAATAGGGCTCAACAGGGTGGGACCCAAGATTAAACTAGACAGGAAACAATATCTATTGCTTTAGTGGTAGAACTCTGTCACTCTACTAATGACATTATAAGTCAATTAAATAGTAACCGTGGGCTATTCAAGGCAAAATGATACAAATTTTATGTAAGAGCTCATGTTAAGAAGTATGTCTGAGCCGGGCTCGGTAGCTCAGCCTGTAATCCTAGCACTTTGGGAGGCTAAGGTGAGTGGATTGCCTGAGCCCGCCAGTTCGATACCCGCCTGGGCAACTTGGCAAGACCTCATCTCTACAATAAATCAAAAAATTAACCAGGCATGGTAGCTCACGCCTGTAGTTCCAGCTACTTGGAAAGCTGAGGCGGAAGGATCGCCAGAGCCCAGCAGGTCGAGGCTGCGGTGGCCAGGAGCGTGCCACTACACTCCAATCTGGGCAACAGAGTGAGACTTCAACTCAAAAAAAAAAAAAGAAGTATGTCAGAAGTCTTTGAAATAAAAGATAAAGAAGGTATTAATGCAGGGGAGAACTTGAATGGAAATACAGTCGATTCTTGTTATCCACTGTTCTTAGTTCTTTAAAGTCACCACACACACTGAATTAGAAAATACCAAACTATTGTTTCAAGGAGAAATCCAGGCTTAGATTCCTGTAAGTCTCTGGGTAGCACAACATTTTTATCAATTGATTAAAACATAAATTTGTTTTATGTGTATTTCTGTTTAAAGAAACTTTATTGAATACCTATTGTCAGTTCCTTAACATTGTACTCATGGCCAACAGCACTATAACGCATATCTGAAGAAAGCTAATCTAACACACATGCTTTCTTTGTAAGCCATGTTACAACCTTCTTGCACTTAGGAAAACTAGGTGTTATTTTAGCAATGGTTGAGGGTAATTATAAACAGCAAAATAACCCCCCAAAAGCATAAATATTTGAAAATAAAAAGGACTACCTAGACTGCAAAAAATGATGCTTGTTTACTGTATGAGGGCTGAAACAAAAGGCAGAGAATTATCTTGTTCAGCTTCTGCTGAGAACGTGAAAGTCAGGTGACTCCAAGTTTTTGCCAAACTGTGCACAGTCTGGAAATGACTGTGAAAGCACTATGAGTATTGATTTGAGTATTAAACACAAATGTTGGTGAGTTGTCAAATGTACAAATGTGAAATCTGTGAATAACAAGGACCAACTGCATATGGAAGACACAGAACCAGCATGCTATCATATAGCTGCTGGCCATGTCTCCCACTGACAATACCTGTATTACATAAATCAACCTACTTTCCTTAAGTCCATGTTGTCTCTCCCATCCTAGTTAACACCATGTCCATGTCCTAGATGTAGCCTGCTAGGGAGTTCAATGTTATATGTAACATAAAATTTGAGATAACCTCAATGTCCAATAAGAGGAGATTGGGGCAATAATTTGCATAATTTCCTTAAATTTGATACCTTTTGCAGCCATTAAATTTGATGATATGGACATATTAAGTTTTACAATGTGGGCACACACTTTTATATCTCAAATAATAGGTTCAGTTCAGAATACAGCATAGTGTGTCTGACTTTAATAACATGCTAATTGAAATGAAATATATTTTTCTAAGAACGGACTGAAGACCATTTAAAAATTTTTTCTGTCATTGTTTCTCCTGGAGAGTGAAATGTGAGATTTTTAAAAATTTCTTAATTTTTTCTTTTTTTTTTTTTTGAGTTGGAGTCTCACTCTGTCGCCCAGACTGGAGTGCAGTGGCCGCTCCCGGCCACCGCAGCCTCGACCTGCTGGGCTCCAGCAATCCTTCCGCCTCAGCCTTCCAAGTAGCTGGAACTACAGGCGCGTGCTACCACACCTGGG
>NW_007253989.1:356862-448585 GCF_000164805.1 Carlito syrichta
GGCTCAGGCAATCCACTCGCCTCAGCCTCCCAAGGCACAGGATTATAGGCTGAGCCACCGAGCCTGGCAAAAAAAATTCTTAACTTTTATTTGGTTATCTTGATTACTTATTTTTCTGCAATGACTAAATGTTATTTAAGCACTTAAGAATACATATGAAACAGAAAAAGTTTAGGGGATTAAGATTAATTCAATGAAATATCATTCATACTCTCATTCAGCGTTATCCATATACAAAGTTGCTTGCTTTTTCCCTTCTTCCATTTTTGTTTATTTTCTTGTCCTTTTCTGTTCATATTCCTGGTCCTTGTAATCATATCAAAGTACTATCAGTAAAAAACAGGAAGTAGTTGAAATACATTCACAATAAAATGTGTCAACGTTTGATTCTTTACTTTGATAAAAACTACAATTTGAAGACTTTTAAAAAAATAAATGAGATACAAAACTGAGAACATTATACAAATGACATTATTTGACCCTTAAGCTAACAATATGCAGCTAGTAATTATTAATTCTCATTTTAATAGACACGAGACAAAGAAACACTAGAGAATCTACTTAATTTGTCTAATAATATACAGTTAATGAAGGGTGGAAGTGAAATTTGTAGTCAGGGAATCTAATTTCAGTGTCTGTGCAAACCACTGTGCTATTCTGCTGTGTCCAATAAGACACTATGTTTTTTACTTCAACCTCATAGCTGGAAACATCCTATAAATTTTTTAAAAAATTCTTTTCTTTGAAATGGACATTTTTTCTGTTCTAAGAAAAAGAGCTCTGGAGGGGGCATTAGAATTAGGATGGGTAAGCAAGCCTAATAGAAAGGAAAGGGAGTGAAACTCCCTTGGGAATCTTGAAATAATCTAGCAGCCCCACGTGTTCAAGTTTGCTCTGCATTTCATCTACCATGTGAGGAGAAAAAAAAAATCAAAGAGCATCTATTACTTTTTGCTCATAAACTCGTTTGATTAATGCTGTTAGCTGAGGAGTATCAATTACCAAAAGCACATTTTGCATGAGGAATTCCCAAGATCCAGTCACAAAGGGATATTTATAGGTGAGCACAAGAGATTTATGCTGTTTATGTAAAGCACTATATATCTTGGATGATAGTTTGTTTATCTTTTACTTCAGAACAAGGATTCCAAAAATGCACATGCTGTGAAGACATCATACCTGAAAGAGGCCCACAATGTGATAAATGTCTGCCTGTTTCAAGAACAAACTATTATCAAGTAAACAGATCTTTTAAAAAATTTATGAAAGGAGAATACCCATTCACAATCACCCATCATTGACTGCAAAAATAGGGCATGTACAATAGTGTGTGTTCCTTGTACATTTATTTTCCAGAATTCATATTGTAGAATATAATTCGCAAATCATATATTTGATCTTCCATTTAATTCTAGGTAAATCATTAGTGAGGAATAATGCTGCCCACTAATTCCTTCAATGATGATTTATTCTGTGTTGCTGAAAATAGGTTAAATTGTGTAAAATAGTCTGAAGCTACCAAAAATACCTTCTACCACACTCATGACATATTATTAGCACAAATTATTGCTGCCATCACTTATCTGGTGCCTTCCAGTACCAAGCGATGGCAATATCATTAAATCTCAAACATCTCTACCAAGTAGTTTAGGTATATTGCATATGGACGGCTTAGGAAACTATCCACTTAGTCACCAACTTTAGGTGACTAAATGAATAACTTGCTTCATATGTGTATAAAAACTTAACTGTATATATCTCCCAAACCTCACCACCAGGCTTTTAGCATATCATTGTTGAACTTCAGCCATATCAAAAAACCTACGACACTTTTTGTTATATCAAAGCTTAAGTTTTGGAAGTTGAGTTTGTCTTATACTTTATCTGGCATAATGCCAATAAGAATAAAAAAATCAACAATGAGGTAGAGGAGGAGACAACAGTAGAAATGAAAGAAACAAGGGCAAGGCTAAAAAGAAAATTTAAAATAGAATGTATAATTTTAAGATAGCAGAAGTCAAACCAGTGGGAAGCAGAAAAAGAGATATAAAAAAAGAAAATGTGAAATACCTTAAATATAAGATATAAATAAGATGGCATATATTTCAAATATAACAGGGAACTTGTTTAAGTAGAATAAATGTAAAAATTAAATGCAGACTGTCCCTGACTTAAAATGACTTAAATTACTCTCTCTCTCTCTCTCTCTACACACACACACACACACACACACACACACACACACACACATATGTATACACACACACATGTGTATATATTTTTTTTTCTTTTACTTTACAAAAGTAATATTAAGTAGACACCATAACCCCATCGTTAGTCAAGGAACATCTGTACAGAGACTCTCAGATGTAATAAAAAAATAAGGTAAGATCTAGGGCTATGTTGTCCACAATGGAGACAGAGAAATTGGAAATAGAAAATAAGAGTAAATACACACCAGGCAAATATGAATTAAAAAAAGTTAGAGTATAAATTTTAATATTTAACATTTGCTTCCTAGATAGAAAAATAGAAACCCCTTTAGGGTTTTCAAAAGGAAATTTAAAAAGAATATTTTTAAGTGGAAATTCTTCTGCATGTGGACAGTTTTCCCAGCCCCATTTATTGAAGAAGTTCTCCTCTCCCAAGTGGTTGTTAGTGGAGGTTTTGTTGAAGAGAAGTTGATTGAGAAATTGCGGGTTTGTTTCTGGAATTTCTATACTTTTCCATTGGTCTATATGCCTGAATTTGTACCAATACCAGGCTGTTTTGATTATTGCAGCTTATAATAAAGTTTAAAGTCTGGAACTCTGATATTTCCCCTCTTTTTTTTCTTTTGCTGAGGATTGTTTTGACTATTTGTGATCATTTATGTTGCTGTATGAATTTCTGTATTGTCGTTTCCAGGTCTGAGAAGAATGATACTGGTAATTTAATGGGTATTGCGTTAAATGTGTAGACTGTCTTGGGTAGGACGGAAATCTTAAAAGTGGTGATTCTTCCAACCCATGAGCATGAAATATTTTTCCATTTGTTTGTGTCATCTTTGATTTCTTTGAGCAGTTTGTGCAGCTTTCAGTGTAAAGGTCTTTCACTTTTCTTGTTAGGGAGATGCTGAGGTTATTTCTTTCTTTGTTGTTGTTGCTATGGGATTGTGCTTTTTATTTGGGTTTCTGTCTGTTTGTTGGTGGTGTATAAGAAAGACCCCTACCTATGACCATACACAAAAATCAACTCTAAATGGATCAAAGACCTAAGCATAAAACCTCAGACTATAAGAACAGTAGAAAATGTTCTAAAATTGGAAAATGTAAAAATTGGAACTGGCAACCAATTCCTGATCAAAATCCCAAATACCCATGCCATAAGAGATAAGATAGACAAGTGGGACCTCATCAGACTGAAAAGTTTCTGCAAAGCAAAAAAAACCATCAAGAGAGCAGGGAGACAGCCCACAGAATGGGGGAAAAATATTTGCCAACTGTGTATCTGACAAATGTCTAACATCCAGGATCTACAAGGAACTCAAACATGCTGAAAGAAAAAAAACCAAAAAAAACAGCCCTATTACAAAGTGGACAAAAGTTCTGAATAGACACTTCTCAAAAGAAAACATACGAGCAGCCAACAGATACATGAAAAATTGCTCAGTCTCACTAATATTCAAAGAAATGCAAATCAAAACCACACTGAGATAACACCTAACTACACTCAGAATGGTCATCATCAATAACAAAAAAAACAGATACTGGCAAAGATGTGGTGAAAATGGAACACTTCTACACTGTTGGTGGTACTGTAAACTACTACAACCTCTGTGGAAAACAGTGTGGTGATTCCTAAAAGATCTAAAAATCGACCTTCCATATGATCCAGGATTGTCCATTCTGGGAATGTACCCAGAGGAACTCAACACACTCTATGAAAAAGATACACACACATGTTTATTTCAGCTTTATTTACAATAACAAAAACATAGAACCAACCACGCTGCTCATCTAAAGTGATCTGGTTTAAAAAAATGTGGTACATATACACAGTGAAATATCATGCAGTCGTAAGGAAGGACAAAATTACACAGCAACTTGGATAGATCTAGAGTCTATAATACTCAGTGATCCACCACAGAAACAAATAACTAAGTACCACATGTTGTCACTTGTAAGCAGACCCTGAACAATTATCATAATACTGTAAGAAAGGGATTGGCAGTAGTGGGAAAGGATGAGAATACACTTCATCAATAAGGGTACTTGACCTCAAACCAGATGAAGTGGGGTCCAAAGTGAGGTCCAAACTTTACCTGTACAGTGGTCGTTTGTATGCCTAACCCTGAATTGTACCCCAAATTTTAAAATAAAAATTAACAGAATAAGTAAGTAAAAAGTAATTGAAATTATTTTGAAGGAGTTAGAGCAAAAAAAAAAAAATAAGATGGGATTATTTCAAAATAAGTAACTCAGGAAGGTGTTTAGACTTTTAACTTAAAGGGAAATAAAGTGAAAATAGTGTTAACTAGAGTGCAGAATCGCCTGGGACAATGGAAACTTGGGACCAAGCCTACACCTCTGCTTTTGGTGCTGAATCCTCGAAATGTGCACTGTCTACCACTGCAGCTGCTGAGGCTGCTGTGGCACCTGTGGTTCATGCTACTGGTGTAAAGGAGTGAGGTGACGGATCCCTACATCTTCTCCTGCTGAGACCCCTAAAGGTCTCATTGCCATCGAAACTACTTGAAATTTGCTTCTTGAAGGGAAACCCAAAAGTCTGCATTTGTCTGTTCTTATTAACAAAAACACTGTTGGAAGGAGAATGAAAGAGAATGAATATGGGAAAATATGTTGTATTCCTTTCACTTCCAGTGATCTTCTCTGTGCCTCCTGCTGGCAGAACTTCAGGGAATCCTTTCTAGAAGGGAGCTAGATAAAAGTGGTATGCATGTTTCCAAACACATACTATAAAGAGGAGATCATGACTGGGCAGAAAAAGAATTTCAAGCACATAGCCATCACAGGTCATCTCTTTGAGTAGTCAGCACTCATTCTCATCAACAATGAAATACGCAATACTTACAACCAAAATAAGACTAAAATTCTCTCTGATATGATGCAACTATGCCTTAAACAAACGAATATATTACTTCTTCCCCCAATCCCTATGTTTTCCATACTTATTGTTAGATGATTAAGTACCTCATCTAGTTTGATGACATTCCAATTTAAATATTCTCTAATCTAATAACTATATTGTAATATAGCCACAACCAACACTATACCTTATTTTTTTTAAAGAATGAAAACTAAAAGGGACAAAAAGTGAAATGGTTAATGTAAAATATAATGTTTAGTAAATATGCACAATGCTAAAATTTTCATTTCAGCAACAATCCCATGGATGTAAGTACAAGATTAATAATTGTAATTTTTAATAACAAAATATTGGAAAGAATTCAAGTGTCCAAAAACAGAGGAGTGATGAAATGGTGCAACTCCACAATTGTGTACTATGCAGCCGTAAAAAGAAAGGAGGATAATTTCTATCAATTTATATAGTTGATATATACAGTGGGGGACAGTAAAAAACAAAATTATTTATAAAAATTGTGTATTTATTCTTATATGTTTAAACTTCAAACACCTTCAAAGTACTTTCCGTTTGAGGCAATACACATATTGAGACACTTTTCCTACTGCCCAAAAGTTTTTGAACTTGTCAGTTTTGATGGCTTTTAATACTTCTGCTTTATTTTGTTTCATCTCTTCCATATGGGCAAATGCTTCCCTTTGAGGACTTTTTCATCCAGGAAAACAAAGAAACAAGCAAACAAACAAAAACATCACTTGGGGCGAGATAAGGTGAATAGGGAAGGTAGGGCATGGGGGTCATGCTGCTTTTGATCAAAAACTGCTGAGCACTCAGCATGGTGTGGGCAGTTGCACTCGCAAATCACTCATCTCAAAATGGGCAATACGTTGAAAGAATCTCAAAAAAAAAATTCACTGAACATCAACACAACCTCTCACCACAGTGCTAGCTAGTGCACTAATGCTGATAGACTCACTTATCTAGTGGGGGAAGCTTGCTACAAGGCCCTCATTCTCCAAAAGATAATTCAATTTTGGGGAGGAGATTGCCCTTATACAATTAATTATAAAAAACTAGGCAGAAATAGAATATGGAATATGATTATCTGGTGTAAGAACTGAAAGAATTAAATAATGTTTTTATGCACACAAAAACACTTTTGTAGCTTAAAAACACAGATAAATATAAAATACATAACAATCGCTACCTATGGGATCAGAGACTTTTGTAAAACAAAGTCATCAAAATAGCTTTATTTTTGACATATGAAGAAAAAATTAGTCGCAAATTTCTAAAATCAAAAATGAAACAGAAACAAGTGATCCTAATCATGTATCACTGGTAACAATACTCAGAGAAATATTTTATTACAAATGACTTTAAATCACAAGGTTTTAATGTTACAAATGCAGTAAAGTGTGTTCTAAGGGCAAAAGGAATTAACATTTTAATACTTTCATGATAATTTTATTTTTATATTAATGTATATTGCTATTTTGGAAATATTTTATGTTAAATTCTGTGTTATACAAGATTGGTTGTACTTTTTGGATTATAATTTTTATATGAAATTTCATGTTATAATGATAACTTTCAAATATATTAATATTTATAAGTAATACAAATTAATTTTTAAAACTTTTTAAAAAATTAAATTATATCATCTAGCTCTGTCCACTAAAGTGATGCCAAATTGGTGCCAACCTTTGAGCAGAGAGGTCCCCTGGAACCTCTATGTTGATTTCAAATATCGCTTCTTCATAAAACTCACCACCAAGATTCTTTGGGTAAATGACTGCTTGTTTGAATCAAGTAAGATAGAAGGTAAACTTAGGATGCTTTTTTTATACCATACAGCAAAAAAGTTTCCAAAAAATTGTTGAAATTGCGTAAAAAATTAGTAGACAAACTGCAAGGGTCACCCAGGGTAAAATTATGGCAATCTGTGCACCTAAAATATAAATGATATTAGTAATTTCAAATACAAAAAAATCAATTGAAATATATAATTATAGAATGATACTTAAAAGCGAAATCTTGGAAAATTTGCTACTCAATGTCATTGGTAAGTCACCGTTTTTCTTTAAAATACACATTACAACTACAAGAAAGAAGTATGCATTTTATTCTTCCTTTTTGTTTTGACCTTTCACAGTAACCAAGTAAGGACAATTAACTGGGGGAAAAGCTCTACTTTATAAAAGACTACAGGGAAATATTATTGAATCATTGGTAGACTCAGAAATCCATTATTGCCCTATAATGTAATTATTGACTCATACCAGGGTGATGAATTGAAGTGCAGCAATTACATGTATAATGTCAATGCAATACTGCACAGTTATCCTCCAGCCTCAGAGAGAAAACGAATGATAAAGAAGGGGTCATTTGTCACCTCCTTAACTCTAGAGGTCAATGTTAGCATTGTTAATGGTCAACCAATGTTATGAATTCTCTGTGTTCATGTATAACATCATTTATGATGTATTTTAGGCAAATAGGATTAACTTGATTCTATCAAAACTTTAAATGTAAATACAGGGGATAGATAAGCAATCTAAATGTTACCACAGAAAAAGCAAACAAGAAATACCTAGTAGAAGGGAAATTTTGGAGGACAACTAGCTTAGTCTGTTCAATAAACTGGAGGGGAGGGGGAAGAAAATCAAATCCATGTTAAAAACAAAATTGCTTTAAAAGTGCAATACAGGCACGTGAAGTGTGTTTTTATGAACTAGTGATAAAGAAAATTGGGAAGAAATCTATTTATGGTTAACTGTTGTAGATGAAGGTGACTGATAAGGCATTCAACAAATCAACAAAAAAAATAAATCAGGAATCTAGCAGAAGAATTGATGTGAACAAATATAATATAGAAGAGAAACAAACAAATATAATATAGAAGAGGAATTCCAAAAGGCTAAGACCACTGGGTGTTTACATTCAATGGTAAGCAGATATTTAAACTAAGCAAAAGGGAAAAGGTCAAATATCTATTCAATTGGCATAACTTTGTGAGATCACCATGAACTGGCAGGGATGTAAGTATATTGTTTCTACTGGAAGAACTGCACAGCAGCACATCTTTTCTTGAAAGCATTGTAAGAGTACCACCAGCTCTCATGGAGTCTTGCCTGGTCCTTTGCTTGCCAATGTTTTGATTCTGAGCTGAAGCTCCTTTAAAGATCTCTGTGAGTAGAAATTGACCTTCTATATAGAACTCAGCAATCCCTCCGCTGGGATTATACCTGGAAGAGCACAAATCGTTCTACATAAAAGACGCCTGCACGCACATGTTTATGACTGCACTATTCACAATAGCAAAAGTGTGGAACCGGTACTACTGCCCATCTAATGTGAGTTAGATAAAGAAAATATGGTACATCTACACAACGCAATATTATGCAGCCATAAAAAAAGACAAAATCATGGACTTCGCAGCAAATTGGATGGAGTTGGAGACAATCACACTTAGTGATCTACCACAGAAACAAAGACCCAAATACCACATGTTCTCACTTTTAAGTGGGACCTGAACATTAGTCACAATAGCACAAGGGAAGGATTGGTAGTCACAGGACACTGCCAGGGGTTGGGGGCAGGGAGAAGCCCATAACAACACAAAGGGTACCTGGTCCTAAAATAGGGGAAGTGAGGATGGCGGCCCCAATGTCACCTGCATGTAGATTACTTATGTACCTAATCCTGATTTGTACCCCGTATCTTTGTAATAAAATAAATAAAAAATTAAATAAACAAACAAATAAATAAAAACTCTTCTCTCAGTGTCTTCCAGTGTTTGTGAGGGATTTAGGCAGGTGTTTCCGTGATCTATCAACCTAGGACTTCATCTGTTACTTTGTTTAGCTTGCATTTTTCTGTACCCCGTGTATAGTGTAAACTTAAAACCCCAGATTTCGAGAGAGCAGTACTAAGGATAAATATGTTAAAGAGAAATATTTAGTCCACAATTCATACCAGGCCCAAGACACAAAATTTCTTATCTATATACTTTGCTGTTGTGCCAATTTATTTTCAATCCACTCTTTTGCACACTTTAAAAAAATGATTGCTTTTTATTTTTTTATTTTTTATTTGAGTTGGACTCTCACTCTGTCGCCCCGACTGGAGTGCAGTGGCCGCTCCTGGCCATCGCAGCCCCAACCTGCTGGACTCCAGCGATTCTTCCGCCTCAACCTTCCAAGTAGCTGGAACTACAGGAGCGCACTACCACGCCCGGCTAATTTTATTTATTTATTTATTGTAGAGATGAGGTCTCGCCAAGTTGCCTGAGCAGATCTCGAACCCGCGGGCTCAGGCAGTCCACTCACCTCAGCCTCCCAAAGCGCAGGATTACAGGCAGAGCCACGGAACCGGCTGTTTTTTATATTTTAGATAGAAAAGAACCTTGGCAGAAAAACAATCTAAGTGGTCATTAAAGTTGCAAATGAGAAGTTAATTGGTGTACTGCAACCTGAAAGAGTCCTGAAGTACTGGGATTGAGAACCAGAATGTGGACGTAAATTTTGCTTTTTTGAGAGTGCACATGCCTCACTCTTGAGTGAGGCAAGTGAAGAGGGACATAATGAACATAGATCGAAGGTTCTGGATTGAGTAAGGATTATAAAATTCTATGGAGTACAGCTGCTTTTTAGTCTTAAAGGAAACAAAGTACTCTTCTATTTGAAAGAAACATGTCTTTGAATGGTAGATTTCCAACCTGACTGTACATTGGAAACATCTGGAGAGCTTTAAAATCTACTGATGACTGTTTCCCATTGGGAGTTGCAAGTGTATTTGGTTTGTGTTGTGTCCAGAGCATCAAGATTTTTAGAAACTTCCTGAGTGACTCTAAGGTGTAGCCAATGTTAAGAACCCCTTGCATAGGAGGCTAAATAAATAAATAAATACATTTTTTAAAAGGTTTGAACATAGAGTTAGGCAAAAAGAGATAAAAGAGATAGGAGGCTATGTGTGGTAGATACAAGAATTGCTGAACATAGTGAAGCCCTGATCAAATTGGATTCATATGCAATTGACCATACTCCTAACCAACATAATGGTCTAATATTTTAACATCGTTCACACATATAGTCCTACTAGTGAAGAAAGTGGCGAGGTTAATATTATACATTGCATGGATCCTGGAAATCAACTGCAATCCACAACTCCAAATATCCCTCCAACTTAGGTAAAAGTGGGTACCTAAATTGTTCAATATATTATCTTTAATAGTATAGATCTGGATATTTTATATAGCCCTGTTATATAGCCCTGTAGGTTTTACAATAAAGTTTTCATATGAACCAAAATTTTCATCCATGTCCTGGATACTTCTAAATAGATTTAATGCAGGAGATTAAATTGAACTTAATACTAATATTCTAGATCTAAGGAACAATGTATTTCATATTTGACAGCTAAGGTTTCCTGTTGAAGTAGTTTTCTTTCTTTCTAGTTTGAAGGCAAAATAAGGTTTTAATTACTAAGCTATTGACTTAATGGCTTTGTTGTGTTGGCATTCTTTTTCAATCAACAACAAAAGCAAGTTATTTGATGTACTATAAAATATATGTGTTAGAAAATGTTGTGTCTTTAATTACTGCTCTCATAGAGTGGTAACTGCTTGGTTATGGACTGAATCACACAATTGGATCACTCATGTATTTTGAATAGCAGTGTTTTTCCAATTTAAATCTTTTTTAGGTAAAAAAACATCATGAATCCTCCAGTGACTTATGTTATTTTATTAGAAAATAGTTAAAACATAGACATAAATTTAGGCATAGATCCCTTATGTGGTAATAGCTTTTTTATAATCCTAAATCCAGAACAATTGACAAATTAAATACAACCAGACAAAATAATAAAAGCTCAAATGAATAACACTAAAAAGTCTGATGGATAATATTTTACAAATAGCAAATGCCATTTTTAACAAAAAGGTTAATGCCTTTAAAAGACGAGGTTTCCCCTCCTCACCCATGGCATTTCTTCACTACTTTTGTAAGCTTTGTTTCTACCACCAAATTTAACTATTAAAATAACTACAAAATCCTTTGTTTGTATAGTGCATCACCAATACATAAAACTAGCATCCAATCTTCTCTTCTTAGCCTATAATAACTAAGCAATACAGTTTGGAACTAATGCAACAGTAAACACAAATACAATGGGCCTGGAAAGTCTATTACAGTCCTCAATAGTAACAATATTCAAATTTGTACGGTATAACAGTCTAACTTTTTTTAGATTATAATTGAAAATAAAAATATTATTTTCATAAGAACACAGAGAATTCTGATACACATATCATGGTCCCGTTGTATAAATAATACAATTAGCCACATAAAAGAGGTGGTAAATTGAGTTATTGCTGCCCAAACAGTATTTTTTATTTACGCACAGTAATTTTATCTACACATGTTATTGATATAAACCTAAGCAGCTGATTATTTCTGCATCTCAATTTCTTCTAATACAAAATAAAGATAACAGTATTAGCAATCTTGGCTTTTTATTATTAGAGGGTCAATATGTGTCATAAACACATTATTGTATTCTACCTTTTTTTTATTACAAGAACACATCTGAGTTTTGATCTCATGAAGAACTCCCCCATTGTTAACTTTAGAAAAGTTGAAGCATACAGTTCCAAACATAATAGGTGTCAGAAATTTGTACAGTTTTTAGACAAAAGAATGGACAAAAGAACATCCCAGAATGAAAAGATAATTATATATTAGTTAAACATAATGTTAAATGCAGTAACTAAAAATGAATTTCATAAAATATCATTTTTATTTTTTACATTAAATTTGGCTAGCAATTTAATGTTAAAATCGCTCACATTAAGGAATAGGTTATGTTAGCTACATATTTCTACAGTATTTTCAATTTAGCTACATATTGCAGATCTTATCACTTGACAGAAAAATTATTCAACTGTTCTAATAAAAAGATATTTTTGCATCTGAAATTAAATTTTCATTTAAGATAGCAGTCCCCAAACTTTTTTGGCATTAGGAACTGGTTTCATGGAAGATAGTTTTTCTGCAGATTGGAGTCAGGGCTAATCATCAGGCATAGATACTCATAAAGAGTGCTCAACCTAGATTCCTCACATACACAGTTCCCAATAGGGTTCGAGCTTCTATGAGAATCTAATGCCACCTCTGATCTGACAGGAAATGTAGCTCCACTTGCCAGCTGCTTACCTCCTGCTGTGGAACCCCAGATCCTAACTGACCACTGCCACTATGTGTATGTGGCACAGAGGTTTGAGGACTCCTGATTTAAAACACAATTTAAACGTCATAAAATATTTTTTAAACTAAAAAAAAAGTAATTACTTTCTACTGTGTCTAAGTGGGTTTCCACAATTATTTTACAATGGCTCTTGCCCAGACTCCTCAGTGTAAGTATCTGCTTAACCGAATTAAGTACAATATTGTGAATTGTTTCATAAAATTTTCAGTAGTATCCGTGGATATCAACATCTAATACAATTTACAATTACATTTATAAAACTGAAGTTACACATTGCTCATTTTTTACTACATTATTTATTGGGAAGTAACTAACAACAAACAAACCAAGGAAATTAAATCTGCTAAAGATTATCAATAATTTTACTGTCTCTTATTATAAAATGAATGAAGCTAACAAGTAACAATACCAGAAATTAGTATCAAAATTATCTTTGAAATTTCACCTGCTTGCATAATACTTCATTTCTTCTATGTTTTCTTAATTTTCTTTTAATTATTGTGAATATATAATAGTCGTACATATTTATAGGTGTATGTGATGTTTTGATATATACAAACAATGTGTACTGTTCAAATCCATCACTTCAACAACTTATAATTTATTTGTGTTAGAAACATTCCAATTTCGCTTTTTTAGCTATTTTAAAAATAAAAAAATACATTTTGCTGTTAACTCTAGTCACCCTACTCTGCTACTGAATGCTAGATCACATTATTTCTAACAGTGTTTTAATACCTATTAACCATTCCCTTTTTGTTCTGCCCTCCCGAATACCCTTCCTAACCCCTGACAACCATCATTCTACTATCTCTATGAGTTCAATTTCATTTTTTAAACATGCCATATTTGTCTTTCTTAGCCTGACTTATTTTACTTAACATAATGTCCTCCAGTTCCATCCATGCTGTGGAAGGTGAAAGGGTTTCATTCTTTTTTCGGGTTGAATAGTATTTCATTATGTATGTATCCCACATTTTCTTCATTCATTCATCCTCTGATGGACACTTAGGTTGTTTTTATATCTTGGCTATTGTAAATGGTACTACAATAAATATGAGAGTGCACATATCTCTTTGATATACTGATTTTCTTTGTTTGGGATACATACCCAGCTGTGGGTTGGTGGATGAACCAGTGATTCTATTTTTGGGTTTTGAGGAACCTTCATACTGCTCTCCATAGTGGCTGGACCAATTTACATTTCCACCAAGGAAAGTGTTCCCATTTCTCCACATCCTCCCCAGCATTTGTTATTGCCTGTCTTTTAGATAAAAGTCATTTTAAGTAGAGTTGGTAGTTTAAGTAGAGATGGTAGTTCATTGTAGTTTCTATTTGCATTTCTGAAATCATTAGTGGTGTTGAACGTTTTTTTAATATACCTGTTGGCCATTTGTGTGTCTTCTTTTGAGAAATGTCTATTCCGATCATTTTCCCATTTTTAAACCTGATTATTATTTTTTCTTATTGAGTTGTTTGCGTTCGCTTGTCAGATGGGCAGTTTGCAAATATCTTCTCTCAGTCTGTGGGTTATCTCTTCACATTGTTGATTGTTTCCCTTACTGTGCAGAGTTTTTTAGCTTGATACAATTCCACTTATTCATTCTTGCTTTGATTGCTTGTGCTTTTCACGTCTTGCTCAAGAACTCTCTGTTTAGATCAATATCATAGAGTGTTTTTTGAATGTTTTCTTTCAGCTGATTCATAGTTTCAGGGCTTAGATTTAGGTTTTTTACTCTGTTTGACATGATTTTTTTATATGGCCAGAGGTAAGAGTCTAGTTTATTATTTTACATATTGATATCCAGTTTTCCCCAGCATCATTTATGGAAGAGACTGTCCTTTCACCAGTATGTGTTCTTGAAACATTTGTTTAAAATGTGACTGTAAAGGTGTGTATTTCTAGGTTCTCTGTTCTGGTCCGTTGGTCCATGTGTCTGTTTATACCAGTACCAAACTGCTTTGATTACTATGGCTTTAAAGTAAAATTTGAAATTAGGTAATGTGACTTTTTCTCAGCTTTTTCTCCTTTTTTTCAGGATGCCTTTAGCCATTCTGGATATTTTGTGATTCTATCCAAATTTTAGAATTTATTTATTTTTTTAATTTTTTAATTTTTTGAGTTGGAGTCTCACTCTGTCACCCAGACTGGAGTGCAGTGACCGATCCTGGCCACTGCAGCCTCGACCTGTTGGGCTCCCGCGATCCTTCCGCCTCAGCCTTCCAAGTAGCTGGAACTACAGGCGCACGCTACCATGCCCGGCTAATTTTTTGATTTGTTGTAGAGATGAGCTCTCGCCAAGTTGCCCAGGCGGGTCTCGAACCTGCGGGCTCAGGCAATCCACTCACCTCTGCCTCCCAAAGCGTGGGATTACAGGCTGAGCCACTGAGCCCAGCTTAGAATTTTTTTTTTTAATATTTCTGTGGAGATTGTTATTGGTATTTTTATAGGAATTGCACTGAATCTGTAAATTGCTTTGGGTTGTATCGACATTTTAACAATATTGATTCTTCCAAATTATGAATGTGAAATATCTTTCCTTATTTTGCATCCTCTTCAATTTCCTCCTTATATGTTTTATTATTTTCATTGTAGAAATCTTTCACTTACTTGGTTAAGTTAATTCTTTGGCATTTGATTCTATTTGTAGCTATTATAAGTGGAATTGTTTTGTTAAGTTTCTTTTCATATTATTTACTGTTGTCATATAAATATGTTTTTACCTTTGTAGTTATTTAATCATTATAATATCAACTGAAATGCCGGGTTTGACGTCAGCAGAGAAAGGACATTTTTCTGAAGTGTGTTTATCTATTGGTATCTTCAAATGAGCACAACAATCTTAAGTTCATCTTTATATGAACTTAACACTATATAGTTGTGTTTTTTAAAATTTTTGTTTTCTTACGTTTTATTTTATTTTAAAGTTACAGAGTACAAGTCAGGATAGCGTACATAAGTGGTTTACGTATATGTAACGTTTTTGGACTTCCCATTGAACCTCACTTCGCCTGGAATAGGATCAAGCACCCTTATTATGTTATTTGCTTCCCCCTTCCTTGAAAGTGTCTCACTACTGCCAATCCCTTTTTTGTAGTATTATAATAGATGTTCAGGGTCCACTTATGAGTGAGAACACGTGGTACTCAGTTAATTGTTTTTGTGATAGATCACCAAGTATGATAGACTCCAAATCCATCTAAGTTGCTGTAATGTCCATAATTTTGTCATTTTTTATGACTGCTTAATATTCCATCAGCTCTATGCACCACATTTTAAAAATCCAGTCTAGTTTCATTGAGCAGCATGGTTGCTTCCATATTTTTGCTGCTGTGAATAATGTTGCAATAAACATGCATGTGAGGGTATTGTTTTTTGTAGAATAATTTGAATTCCTCTGGGTATATTCCCAGAAGGGAGATTACTGGGTCATATGGAAGGTCAGTTTTTAGTTCTTTTAGAAATCACCACACTGTTTTCCCTAGAGGCTGAATTAATTTGCACTCCCACCAAGAGTGTAGAGGCATTCCTTTTTCTCCACATCCTTGCCAGGATCTGTTGCTTTTGTTTTTACTAATGATGGTCATTCTTATTGGAGTTAAGTGGTATCTCAGTGTGATTTTGATTTGCATTTCTCTGATGATTAGTGAGGCTGAGCATTTTTTTCACGTGTCTGTTGGCTGCTTGACATCTTTTTCTGAGAAGTGTCTACTCATGTCTTTTGCTCATTTTTTAATGGAACTTCTCCCCCGCCACCTTTTTGGCATGTTTGAGTTCCTTGTAGATCCTGGAAGTTAGGCCTTTGTCAGATATACAGTAGGCAATTTTTTCCCCCATTCTATGGGCTTTCTCCCCACTGTCTTTATGGTTTATTTTGCTTTGCAGGAGGTTTGCAGTTTGGTGAGGTCGCACTTGTCTAATCTCTTATGGCATGGGTATTTAGGATTTTTATTGGGAATTGGTTGCCTATTCAAACTTCCATAAGGTTTCTCCTGCACTTTTTAAGATTCTTATGGTTTGAGGTTTTACATTTAGATCTTTGTTCCATGTGGAGTTGATTTTTGTATATGGTGATGGGTAGGGGACCTGTTTCATTCTTCTGCATATGGTCAGTCAGTTTTCTCAGCACTGTTTACTGAATAGGTTCTCCTTTCTCCAGGAGTTGTTGGTGCAGGCTTTGTTGAAGATGGGTGCTTGAGAAATTGAGGTCTTGCTTCCAAAATCTCTATTCTGTTCCATTGGTCTATGTGCCTGTTCTTGCATATTGATTATTGTAGTCTTATAATAAAGTTTAAAGTGTGGGAGTGTGATGCTTCCCACTTTGTTTCTTTTACTGAGGATTGTTTTGGCTACTTGTGGTAGTTTTGTTTCCATATGAATTTCTGTGTTGTCATTTCCAAGTTTAAGGAGAATGATGCTGGTAATTTAATAGGTATAATGTTGAATCCATAGATTGTCTTGAGTAGGATGGACATCTTAACAATGTAGATGCTTCCAATCCTTGAGCATGGAATATTTTTTTCATTTGTTTGTGTCTTCTTTGTTTTCGTTGAGCACAGTTTTGTAGTTTTCATTGTAAAGCTCTTTCACATCTCTGTCAAGTGATGTCTTTCTTTCACATAAGATGTCAAGTTATTTGTTGTTTTGTGTGGCTATTGTGAATGGGACTATAATTTTTATTTGGCTCTCTGCTTGTTTGCTATTGGTGTATAAAAATGTGGTTGTCTTTTACACATTTTTATACTCTGAGACTTTGCTAAAGTATTTTATCAGTGCAGGGAAGTTTTTGACAGATTCCCTTGAGTTTTCCAGGTATAGAATCATGTTGTCCACAAAGAGGGATAACTTAACTTCATCTTTTCCTATTTGGATATGATAATAGCCTTCTCTTTTCTGATTGCTCTAAGACTTCCAATGTTATGTTGAACGGGGGGGAGTGAGAGTGATTTTCAGAGGAAATACTTCCAATTTCTTTCCATTTAGCAATATGTTGACTGTGGGTTTATCATAGGTGACTTTTACTATTTTAAGGTATGTTCCTTCTGTACCTAGGTGTTCAAGAGTTTTAATCAAGAATGTGTGCTGGATTTCTTTGAAAGCCACTTCCGCATCTGATGATATAATCATGTGGTTCTTGTTTTTATATTTGTTGATGTATTTAATTATACTTAGGGTTTTGTGAATGTTAAAGCAGCCCTGTATTCTGCAATGAAGTCTACTTGGTAATGGTGGATAATTTTTGATATGTGTTGTCGTTGGATCCAATTTGCTAGAAAATTGTTGAGAATTTTTGCATCTATCTATCATTAAGGATATTGGCCTGTAGTTCTCTTGCTTTGTTGGGTCTTTGCCAGGTTTGGGTGTCAGTGTACTGTTAGCTTCACAAAATTATTTAGGGAGGCTTCCTTCTTTCTTGAATGCCTGAAATACTTTAAATAGGATTGGTATCAACTCCTCCTTATATATTTTGTGGAAATCTGCTGGGCAGTCTTCTGTTCCAGGACTTTTTTGTTTTTGTTTTTGTATGTAGTTTTGTTATGACATAGTCAATTTCCTGGGTTGTTATTGGTCTATTTAGGGTCTCTATTTCTTGTTTCATCATTGGGGACTTGTGTGATGTTAGAAAATCCTCCATTTTGTTTAGATTTTTTTAACTTGTTACATACAGGTGTGCATAGCAATCTCTGAAAATCTTTTGTATTTCTTCAGGATCATTTGTGACTTGATTTTTCACATTTCTGATTGTTTTAACTTGGGCTTTTTGTCTCTTTTTCTTGGTCAATCTAGCTAGAAGTTTGTCAGTATTGTTTATCCTTTCAAGAACAAGATTTTCTTTCACTGATTTTTTTCTATGACATTTTTGTCTTCTATTTCCTGTATTTGAGCTTTTACTTTGGTGATCTGGATTATTCTGTTGAAGTTAGGGTTTTGCCTTTCCATCTCTTTTAAGTAATTTATTTGACTGTTGATTTGTGATCTTTCTATTTTCTTGATGTGTGTTTGTAGGGATATAAATTCCCCTCTTAGTACTGATTGCATGGCTTCCTAGAAGTTTTGGTAAGGTGTGTCTTTGTTTTCATTTGTTTCCAAGAATCTTTTAATTTCTGTTTTGATTTCTGTGTTGAGCCAAAGGTTGTAGAGCATGGTGCTGCTTAGTGTCAATGTCTTTGTGTTTATGGGGAGAATTTTGCTAGTGATGATACTTATTTTTATTCCACTGTGGTCCAGGAAGGTGCATGGTTGTATTTTTATTTTATGCAATTTATTTTTATTTGGTTTATGACTGAGGATGTGATCAATATTGGAGTATGTTACATGCGGTGATGAGTAGAATGCATAGTTTGTAGTTGTTGAGTGGAGTGTTGTGTAAGTATCTATTAAGTCCATTTGGTCAAGCATCAAGTTAAGGTTCTGGTTCTTTTTATTGATTTTCTGCCTTGATGATTTACCTAGGGTTGTTAGTGTGGTATTTAACTTCCCACTTATGGTAGTGCAAGAGTCAATATCCTTTTATAGTTTACTTGGTAGTTGCTTTATAAATCCAGGTGTTCCTGTGATGGATGCATATGTTTTTAGGATGGATATTTCTTGTTGATGGATTGAACCTTTTATCATTATGTAATGTCCTTCCATACCTCTTTATTTTTGCAGGTTGTTTGGTCTGATAGTGAAATTCCAACTATTATCTTTTGTTTACCATTTGCCTGAAAGTTTGTTTTCCCCTTTAACTTTGAGTTTGTGAGTTTCCTTTGTAGTTGGATGTGCTTCCTGGAGGCAGAACATATATATGTATACACACAGACACACACACACACACACACACATCTTGTGTGTGGGTATTTTTTACAGTTTGCCATTCTGTGTCCTTTCAGTGGAGCCTTTAATCCTTTGACGTTCAAGTTAATTATTAAAATGTGAAAATTTATCCTGTCATGAGGTTCTTATGAGGCTATTTTGCTTTCTTTTGCCTTTAGGGTTGATATATGTGTTTTCAATTTTGCCATCACAAGGTGTGGTGCGTTGATTCTATGTTTTCCTGCATTCTTGGAAAGTACATGGTTGTTATTTTTTTCTTCTTCTGTGCTTAATACCTTCTTGAGTGTTACCTGTAGAGCTGGTCTGGAAGCAGTATAATCTTTTAGGGATTTGGATGTCTGAAAAGAATTTTGATTCTCCATCACCAATAAAGATGAGTTTGGCTGGGCAGGAAATTCTTGGTTAAAATTGTTTGTCTTTGAGGACTTTGAAAGTTGGACTCCAGTCCCTACTAGCTTGTAGTGTTTCTGCTCATAAGTCTGCTGCTATTCTGATTGGTCCTACCTGGTAGGTAGTCTGACATTTTGTCTCTTGTTGCCTTTAGGATTTTTCATTTTATACCCATGGTGTGTTGGCAAATTACTATGTGTCTAGGGATGAATCTTCTCACTTCATGTCTTACAGGAGTTCTCTGAATCCCCAGTGGTTAGATGGTAATATCCCTGGTGAGATGGGGAAAGTTTTCTTGGATAACCTCCTGGGATATTTGTTCCAAGGTGTTCTCCATTTCCCTTTTTTCTTCTGGGATACAAATCAGGTATAAGATCAGCCTTTTAGTATAATTGCACATCTCTTGGAGGTTTTATTCTTTTTTGCTGAGTTTTTTCCTATGTTCTTAACAGATCAGGTTAATTTCATGTTTTAATCTTCAAACTCTGAGATTCTTTCTTCTACTTGGTTGATTCTGCTTTCTATGCTTGCCATCTTGCTCTTTATTTCCTGGATGAAGTTTTTATGGCTAAAGTCTCTCTTACAAGCTCTTTCAGTGTTGCATCTTATCATTCTTGCATCTTATTCACTCTTTCCACTCATTTCCTAACCCCTGTTGCATTCTGGGGCCAATTGTTGGTGATTTCCAATGCTGGGCTCTAAGTTCTGATATTTTGGGCATTGTCTCTTTGGTACACTGGGAATTACCTGTGTTCCTCTGGTGGGTTTTCCTCATTTGTGACATATCCCTTTCTTTTTTCTTTAATTTCATTATTCAGTGGTAATTGGTGGGGTTTTCACTTCTGTTGTTTGCTCAGTCCTCTAGTCTTTCTTGATCAGAGCCTCTGAATTTGTTCTGTTTTGAAACAGGGATGGAGTGGGGAGCATTTCTGTTTCTTGTAGTTTTGAGAGTTGAATAAGGTGGATGATGGGGAGCCAGAATTCAGAAACTACTGCAAGTTGTTCTGTTTACTGGCTGGTGAATGGGCATCCTGAGACCCACTCCCTGCCACCAATCTATATGGTGATGAAATGGGTACAAGTGTGTACCCCTGATTCTAAGATAAAGTCACAGTAATGAGGAGAACAGAGAAAAGTAGAATGAAATAAAATGGACAAAATACAAAATAGAATAAACCACAGAAAAGCAAAAGAAAAACAAGAACAAAAAAAGACAAAAAGAAATCAAAAAACAAAGACTAACAGAAAATAAAACACACACACAAAACAAACAGAAAACAGGAAAATCAAATGAACACACACACACACACACACACACACACACACACACACAAACACCAAAAAGTGAAAAAGGAAGAAGATAAAAAAGGCAGGACAAATGCAAATCAAAACTTCACACACACATTAACATACTAAACGAAAATAAAAGAACAAAACAAAACAAAAAAAGAGGAGAATGCAAGTCAAACCCTCACATACACATTCGTATACACACACACTAAACCAAAGCAAAAGAAGTAGAACAACAAAAGAATTAAAAAGGAATCCCTGGGCACTAACCAATCTCTCATGGCAGGTTCTGTGGTTCTTCTCAGCTGCTCACAGGTGAGTCCATCTGCCATTTCTTGTGGGGCTACATGCTCCTTCACAATCTCCCTGTCTTGTGACCCAATGGTGGAGGAGGGAGCAGTGGGGATGGGTAGGGAGTCAGTCCTTCGCTCCTGCTCTCATAAGGTCAGAGGGATTCCCTCCAGTGTGTAGGTGTGGTTATGTCTTCTCCCCTGGTGCTGGTGGTGGGTACCTCAGCTAGGCTTATCCCAGTGTAGAGTTCTCCTAGCACAGTTGCTGTCCAGGCTCCACCTGGGTTTGTCCTAGTCATGTGGGTCTGACAATCAGAGGATTGCTTTGGAGGAGGGACTTGGGTCAGTCTAGGACTCACCACTGATCTCTTGAGGGGACTTCCTTGTCCTTTTGTGGTTGAACTCTTTGTCCCATGGCTGGATCAGGATAAGGGATAGGTTGCCTGAGATTCCACACTCATCCTATCCCCTGAAGTTTGTACTTTTGGAATATTTTCTCTGGGTCAGGATCAACTCCTGAGTAGTTAACCCACCAGTCACAGATAGTAGGTGTGTTGTTCCATAGTAAGCAAACCAGAGCACTTCCCTTTCCAGTTTTCAAGATGATGGCAGGGTGCCTGTCTCATCTTCCCCAGTGAGACTTTGCCTCTGGCTCCCTCACTGTGCTCCCTCCTCAACCCTTGCTGCCAGTGTCCAGTCTAGACCTGTAGTGGTCAGGTAGCCTGGCAGTGGCTGTCACTTCCCAAAGCTTCTCCCTGGGAAAAGGTCTGTTGATTTTAGAAAATGGCACTTGGCTTCTACATCCTGGAAGTTGCTAGGCTCCAAGCAGAGCAGCTTCTGGCACCCACCACTTCACCAGGTGAGCCCTGGCTAATTGTTCTTGAGTTGCCACTCAGCCACTCACACTCCCACTTACAGATATGCATAAAAATTTGTCCATCCACTCATTCACACGGGCTCATACGGTCCAATTGGCTTGACCACCATCTTTTTTCTCCCCTGCATTATTTTTTAAAAGCATGAATGTTCACTCTTCATCTTCATTTGTTCCATATTAGTTTATTTTGCTAATTCTGCTATTTTTTGTTTCAATTATCTCAACTTTGCAGGAATTATTGTTCCCAATATCAACACCTGTGCCAATTGATAGATTTGTATTTGCTTTCAAATAATTCACTTGGATTCTAATATACTCTCATCTTTGTTGCTTAGCACATTTTTAGGACATAATATTATGTTTGACCCTTTCATTTTAGGCTACTATAGATAAGAGAAAATTCTGCTCTATGTCTTGAACAAACTCCTCCTAAACCCATTTCATGAATGCTGTCAATTGTGTATCCTCAGTCAGACAGAGAAGAAGGTACTGAGATCAGTGTTATACACAAAATAACTGAAAAATACAAATAAAAGCTATTTTATACAAATTATTTAAATGGAAATATTCTCAAAAATTTATGAATGTCAGTCATGTAGGGTTTAAGAGCACAACTATGAAGTTAGATAATTCTGGGTTTGAATTTCTTTTTTAATTAAATTTAATTTAATTTTAGAATCAGGGGATACATATGAAGGTTTTTTACATAGGCATATTAAGTGATGACAAGGTTTGGGCTTCTGATGAGCATACCATATACCCTTCCTCAGATGGAGAGTGGCACCTGACAGGTGTTTTTAGGCTCTTATTAGCCCTCCCTCTCTCAGAATTGTCTAGTGTCTGCTGTTACCATCCTTGTGTCTATGGGTGCCCAGTGATTAGCATTACTCACAACAGCAAAAACATGGAAACAACCCTGGTGCCCAAAACCATGAACTGGATAAAGAAAAAGTGGCACAGGCACAACATGGAATACTGCACAACCATAAAGAAGAGCAAATTCATGTCGGTTGCAGCAGCATGTGTTTAATTTTCTAATGCTACTTACTAATCGTATGTCATTGAGAAACACATTGAAAATCTCTGTGCCTCATTTCCTTATATGTAATATAGGACTAAACTAGTGCAAACTCTCTCAATTAGTGTTAGAAGTAAATGAGATAGCAGACAAAAAGCAGTGAGAAGAATGACTAACACATAGTCAGGGCTCAGAAATATCTATTCACTATTTTAATGGCATTCTATACCCAGGTATCAAAAAACTTTAAATTATAAAGATACAAAAGATACAAAGCTATACATTCTCTCTCTCTCTCTCTCTCTCCCCCCTCCTCCTCTCACTATTTCTTCTCTGTTTCTCGCTTTATATGAATCAAACAAATATTTAACACACTTATATACCTAAAGAGGAGTCTTACAAAGACTGAAAAGAAAAAAAAATTACTACAAGTCCGCAAAGACTAGAATAGAAAATAAATTACACATTTTCAGCTCCAATGTAGATGAGCTTAAAAGCTGTCTACTCTGACTTTTCAGTTGGTGAAAATTGGACAAATTGAATATCAGTAACCTTCTTGGATCCATCAGAGAACTGAAGTTGCAGAGCAAATGATACTCCAAAACCTAGATAAGCACAGAGATTCACTCCTAGGTTCTGCTTACCTGAAGCAGAAGCTACTGGATACCAGAAGTGATAAGACCTCTTACTTCACTAGTAAATTTGTTGAATTCCTGTGGACAACTCTGGGAGTTTGAAACACCTAAGGGACTAGACCATATAATTTTTTTGTCTTTCCCTTAGAAAAAGCACCACCGGGTTCTTCCAGTGAGAATCTAAGAAAAAAAATCTTTCAGTGGCCCCTGTAGGAAGATGGAGAGAGACAGAGAGAGAGAGAGAGAGAGAGAGAGAGAGAGAGAGACTATATTGTGTCTACAGAGGAGGAAGAGGAATATTGCTAAATACCATACTCTAAGACATAGGCTCACTAATAGACCAACCCTTCTTCAGAAAATTATAGAACGTTTTCCTCCCCCAAATCTTACTGCCACAACACAGAGTCTTCACTGAATTTCAAGTGAACGAGTTTCAAAACTCTGATTTTTTATGAGAAATGGTACAAACAGAAGCTACCTGCTCCCACCAAAGAAAAAAAAAGAAGAAACAAAAACGAGGACATAGAGAAATTTCAATCTGAATTCCTACTAAAATTGGCACAAACAAAAAAGCAAGAACACAGTTTTAAAATGCAAAGGTATCATCAGACTCATACTCAGTTGTGACACAGTATTACCAAACAATCAATCTTAAAATAATTTTATTAGACAGTGACTCTAATATCAAATGTAAGCAACATTAAAAATAAAATGAGTAGATGTCAATAGAGAAATGAAAAATAGAATAAAATATTAAATGGAAAGCTAGAAATAAAACACAAACTAACAAAGATGAAGAATGGCTTTGACAGTTCAACAGTTGACTTAACATTGCAAACAAAACTATGAAGTTAAAGATAGGTCAATAGAAGCTTCCCAAACAGAAATGTAAACAGAAAAAAAAAAAAAGTCTGAAATAACCACAACCAGGCATACAAAAAATGAGGGATAATATCAAAATATATGAAATAAACAATACTGGAATAACAGAAAGAGATAGAGAAAAGGGGACAGAAATATTTGAAGTAATACTGACTGAATATTTTTCAAGAGTAATAACAAATAATGAGTCACAGATTCAGGAAGTTAAGAAGACACTTAGCAGGATAAATACCAAAAAATTCCCACCCTACCTAGGTATATGGATTCACACTTAACAGAAAAAAAAAAATCTTGAAGGACGTTGAAGGAAAGAAACACATTTTACTTATATAGGAAACCACATTAGTGTTATAGTCCGAATGTTCACGTCCATACTAAAGTCATATGCTGAATTACTCATCCTCATACTCAAGAGATCGCTCCTTTCTTCTGCCATGTCTCAACATAATGAAAAGTTGGACCTCAACAGACATCTATTCTCCTGACACCCTGATATTGGACTTGCCAACATTCAGAACTATGAGAAATAAGTTTTTGTTATTTATAAGCCACTCAGTCTATGGTATTTTGTTACAGCAGTTTGAGCAGTCTAAGACAAAATATAATATAAGCAAGAAGAGAACAGAGTTAAATATTTAGCTTTGAAAGAAAAATGTTTAACTACAAACCTAAAATTATTGTTCAAAAATGAAGGACAAATGCTTTCTCAAAGACACACACACACACACACACACACACACACACACACACACAAAACCTGAGGGAATTACTTGCAAGCTAATTTTCACAGTAAGGAATATTAAAAGAGTCTATTTAGGCAGGAGGGTAATATAGGTCAGAAAGAAAAATCTACCTAGAGAAAAGAACAGCAGAGAAGAAATAAATGAAGGTAAAATAAAATATTTTATCTTACTCTCAAAAATGACTGTGTGAAGTAATAACACTAGCAACGTATTCAGTGCTCGTTGTGTATGCATAAGTGAATTGAATGTCAGCAATGTCATAAAGGATGTGTATTTCACCTTATTACAGAGTAATCTCAACTTTTTCTCGTATCCTTTGTTTCCTTTTTTCTCTTCTTAATCTGACTTCTTCAGGTTCAAATGATCACTGTATACAATTCAGTTTTGTCTCCTCTCTCAATATATCAATTATTTTTTTTAAAAGTAATGAATTCCTTAGAGTTTACAATATACATTTTTACATAATCAAAGTGTATATTCAAGTAGTTATTCCCATTCATGTGTACTGTATTATATTACAAAGGGCAAATACAGTGAATACAAAGAAATTTCAAAAATGATAGATTTAAATTTAACTATATTAATTATTACTTTAAAAGTAATGTTTAGATTCAGAGGGTACATGTCCAGGTTTGTTACATAGATATATTACATGATAGGGAGGTTTGGGCTTCTACCTGATGAGTAGTTTTTCCACCCTTTACCCTTTTCCTTTCCTTCCCTATTTAGGAGTACCCCAGTGTTTATTGTCCCCATATTTGTGCTTGTGTGTATTCAGTATTTAGTTCCCACTTATTAGGAAAAACATGTGGTATTCAGTTTTCCGTTTCAGTGATAATTCATTTGGAATGATGGTCTCTAGTTTCATCCATGTTGCTGCAAAGGATATAATTCTGTTCTTTTTTTATAGCTGTGTAGTATTCCTTGGTATATATGCACCATATTTTCTTGATCCAGTCCACTGTTAATGGGCAGCTAGGTTGGTCCTATGTTTTTGCTTAATTGTAGCTAGTGCTGCATGATAAACATGCAAATGGAGGTGTCTTTTTGGTCGAGTGATTTGTTCTTCTTTGGGTATATACCCAGCAGTGTATATACTGGGTTGAGTGGTAAATCTATTTTTAGTTATTTGAAAAATCTCCAAACTGCTTCACACATGGGTTGAACTGGCCTGCATTCCTACCAAGAATGTGGAAGTGTTCCCTTTTCTACATACACTCACCAACATCTGTTGTTCTTTGACTTTTTATTAAAAGCCATATTGACTGGTGTGAGATGGTATCTCACTGTTGTTTTGAATTGTATTTAACTGATGATTAGTGATGCTGAAGTTTTTTTCGTATGTTTTGCATTTCTCTGATGATTAGTAATGTTGAACATTTTTTCTTGTGTCTGTCACTAGTATGTCTTCTTTTGAGAACTATTTGTTCATGTCATTTGCCCACTTTTTAATGGAGTTTTTAGTTTGTTTTCCCCCCTTTTGAGGAAATCCTGGTTGAAAAACATTCAGCCTGTAATTCCACGTCTTTGGGAGGCTGAGGTGAGTAGATTGCCCGAGCCCGCGGGTTCGAGACCTTCCTGGGCAACTTGGCGAGACCTCATCTCCACAATAAATCCAAAATTAGCCGGGCGTGGTAGCGCGCACCTGTAGTTCCAGCTACTTGGAAGGCTGAGGCAGAAGGATCGCCGGAGCCCAGCAGGTCGAGGCTGCGGTGGCCAGGAGCGGCCACTGCACTCCAGTCTGGGCGACAGAGTGAGACTCCAACTCAAAAAAAAAAAAAAAAGAAAGGAAAACATTCTCTAATACTTGACTTGTACTCCTTAAAACTCCCAATGTTTCTGGAAACAAGAAAAGACAGAGAAAGCATCACAACTGATAAGAGCCTGAGGAGACGTGGTCATGAAATGTACTATGGTATCTTGGATATATTATCCTGAAACAGAAAAAAAAAGAAAAAGACAAAACCTAGGAAAATCTAAAGTATGGCCATTAGTTAATAATAACATATCATTATTGGTTTCTTAGTTTTATCACATCTACCATACCATGTGAGGTCTTAACAACAGTAAAACGATGTATGCATTACACATAAATTATTTTACTTTTCTGTAATTATATAATTATTTTAAGATAAAGCTTACATCAAACAAAAAATATAAGAAACATCTTATACAACTTCTGAAAAAAACTAAAAGGTATTTGGTTCATGATTGTCCCAAAAGCATAGGACACAAATAATGGATAGCCCCTGATCCAAAATTCCCTTTCTAAATTTAAGTTGCAGTTAGTAGTAGCAATTAGGAAGGCATCATTTATATGATTTTTTTTTCCATTGGGATCTTTGCTCAAATAAATCCAGGGAACAAATAAGCAGTTTTTTATTTAATAATAAATACTGAGAGTTCCTGGGACTTTTCTCTCTTCAGAATAGAAGTGTCATTACTACTCCAAGTTGATGATAGTTTTCCATTTTTCTCTTTTATTTTCTTTTTCCCAAGAATTAATTCATGGTGAGACTCATGTTACATTCTCATCTTGAGGCATGCTGAGGAGTCCTTTCTATTACAGTATATCAAGTATGTAGTTCAATGCTCAATAAATTTTTTCAAGTATAGCTTGTAATAAATGGAAAGTAGAATGAATTTTATTAACCATCAGATATGTATTTTTTTCTAAAAATCTGGAGTAAGAAGCCAATTTGGAAGACACACATAAATCTTATAAATGTATTGGTAGAGAACCAGTGAGCAATGCTATCAAACAGATCATCTCTTATAAATTGATGATGTTTAAGAAGATGGGTGTTCAGAGTGCCTGGAATGGTATCCTGAATATTATCCTCACTGCTCTTATTATCATTTTCACAGCTATTCACATGTAGAATCATTTGAAAACATTATCAAAAATTTGTGTTTTAAATTATTTGGGATTTAATGTTAGAGAGAGATCACTTTAATTTACAATTATCTTTAGGGGTTCAACATTAGCTGAAATCTAGATGCTTTATAAAATATGAAACCAATTTTTTATACAATCAAAATGTCCTGATTAGTTAGTAGAAATTGATACAAAGTCCACATTAGCTTGATTAAGTACAACTATTAATAAATAAGAGAACAATAAAACTCAGGACTAATGTATCCTGGTACTATAAGTCAATACGAGGAATGTGAGAAACAGCTTGAATAAAACCTGCCTATCGATAGCTGTGGGGAGAAAATATTTTTAATGTACACTTGAAACAGTAACATGTTTGAACATAAATAATTATTAATGCTTCTTTCCTTTAAAAGATGCCATTATGTTATTACACTAAGATCTACTTGTTATTTTTTAATAATTTTAAATATTTTTAAATATAATGTATTGCTAAAACTATCTCAGAGCACCAAAATCATAGACATTTACTATACTCATTGCTGGTTTGAGCTTATATTAAGCACTATACAGGTGCAGTGTATTTGTATGTGTGTGTATCACAATCTAGAATAAAATTTATTTTAAATCTAAATACAAGCAATGATTCTGTACTTTTAAGCATGCAGTTCACAAAGTATTAAGGACTATTATTTTGCCAGGCATCATTCTAGGTGGTTAGATATAAATGGATAAAACAGACAAAAATCTCTGCCTCACTTCCATAGGTAGCTTACTATTATTATTAATAATACGAACTAATATTCTAGTAGAATATTGTACAAACAAGGGGGGAAAGAAGTTACACATTCCAAACAACTAATCTAATAAATAAGTATATTATTTTGCATGCTCCAAGGTGATAAGTGCTGTTGAAAACATTTCACAAGTCAAACAGGGTAAAAAAATACTTGGAATATAAGGTGATTGGGATACACCTTTAAATTGATTGTGCATGGTGTCTATCACCAATAAAATTATATTTCAGTAAAGATCTGAAGAAAGCCAGGGAGTAATCAATATGGATATTTGGGGGAAGGAAGTTCCAGGCAGCAGAAAAAGCTAATACTATGACACTAAGTCATGATAGTGCTAGGGGCCCAAGGAACAGGTGAGAAGCCAGTGTAGACTGAGTAGAAGGAGTCAGATGGAGTATATTAAGATATGAAGTTGGGAGCAGTAGAGGTCATACATGGCTTTTGAGAGATCTGCCTTTACTTCAAGTTAAATGGAAAGATACTAAAGTGTTTAGGACAAAGGAATGACATAATTTGGCTCAAAATGTAAAAGAACAGCTCACTGATCTCTTCATTTATAGACTAGACTAGGGGAGGGCAAAAGTGGAAGCAAAGAGACCAGACAAGCCAAATCGCTATCATGAAGGCAATAGTGGTTTAGAAGAGCAGTTGCCATGGTGGTGTTAAGATGTAGTCAAATACAGGTTATGTTGATAAGGTGGAGTCAGCAGGATTGACTGACATTTTATTAGGATGTGAAAAATTAGAGAAATCAAAGATAATTTAGAGATTTGTTTTAAAAATCTCATCAATGTAAGGAATAGAATTGCCATTATTTCAAATGGGAAAGTCAACTTCTGGTTTGCCAGATGCAATGGAGACTTCTGGTTTCTAGACTAACATGTAAAGAGCTTGAAAAGTTATCACTCCATCCTAACAATAAAAAATAGCTGAAAAAGTAAAATTTTGCAATTCTTCTTAGATCTGTCATAGTTATAATGTCAAAAGCACATCACTGTCCTCCAAGTGGGAGAAAAGGACACAGGAATATAGACAATAGCAACTTAATGGAACAAAAGCCCATGAGGAGGAACCATTACCAGGATAGTCAAATCTAAACTCTAACTGAAAATTTGCTGATGGCTTACTGTGGACAAATTTGAGAGTTAAAATCTTCAGAGTGGCCAAGTCCTAGGGGAGCCTCCACATTTTCATGAGATTCAATTTCAGGAACTCTACCAGGGTCTCACTCACAGTGAATATCAAAGAAAAGTCTACACAGGCTTCTGGATGAAGGAAAGGAAAGTAACCATTTGGAAATAGGTCATTACTTTCTTCTCTTATCAAATCCTATCCTCAAGATAAACTATTTTATCATAAGCAGTTGGGGTTTTATCTGAACCTAGGCAACCTAAAAAGAAGGAAAATACCCAATTTCAGAACCTTCTGCTTACTAAGGGGCAGGGTAGGGGTGAGACTGAAAAGCATTTGTAAAGTTCTCAGTCCAGCAACAGGCTCACTAAAAGAATGAGACATAATCCTTAGGACTATAGAACATGTCTCCTTGCCCTACACCTTACCACCACATGACTAAAGGTCTGCTATGTCACTTCTTTTATACTGTACATCATGGTCGGTTTTCAACAAAAAGTTACAAGGCATGCTAAAAGACCCACATGCGCGCGCGCGCACACACACACACACACACACACACACACACACACACACACACACACACACAGGTTTTAGAGACAGAACAAGCCTCAGAAACCAACATGGCAATGTTAGAATTATCAGACAGAAAATTACAAGAACCATGATTACTAATGCTAAGGAACTAATGGAAAAAGTACAACATGAAAGAACAGATGGGCACTGTAAGTTGAGAGAAGAAAATTATAAAAAAGAATCTAAGAAAATGATGGAGATTAAGAACACTGTGACAGAAACATAAAATGACTTAGATGCATTCATTAATTGACTGGACATGACTAAAGAAATAATTTCTGAATTTTAGGATAGTGTCTTTCAAAACTGAACAGTAGACAGAAATAGACTGAAAAAAACAACAGAACATCTAAAACTGTAGAACAACCAAATAAGGTATAAAATATGAGTAACTGGATTATAAGAAGAAGCAGAAAGAGAGAAAGGAACAGAATACATAATGCAATAATAATTGAGGTTTCCCCAAAATTAACATTAAGCACAGACCCACAGACCCAGGAATCTCAGAAAGCATCAAGTAAGATAAATGAAAAACATTTCATTTTCTGGACAGAAAATGAAAGATAAAAAAATCTTGAAAGAAGCCACAGTGAGGCAACTCTTTAAATAAAGAAGAGCAAAATAAGAATCGCATCTGCCTTCTCAGAAAAACTATGAAGGGAGAGGTTTAGTAAAATTAGGATTATAGATTCATATATTTTGAGTTTGAGATGTCTATTAAACTTCAAGTAAAAATATTGTGTAGTCACATAGCCTCAGAAATCTGTACGTTAGGGCAAGTCTGTGCTTCAAATATACATTTAAGGAGTCAATGTCATATGGAACAGGTGTCTCCAACCCCTGGGCCACAGATTCCATGGTCTTTTAGGAACCAGTTCGCATTGCAGGGGGTGAGCAGCAGATGAGTGAGTGAAGCTTTATCTGCATTTACAGTCACTCTCCATCACTTGCATTACTGCCTGAGCTCCATTTTCTGCCATATCAGTGGGGGCATTAGATTCTCATAGGAGCATGAACCTTATCATGAACTGTGCATGTGAGAGATCTAGGCTGCATGCACCTTAGAGAATCTAATGCCTGATGATCTGAAGTGGAGCTGAGGTTGTGATGCTAGCACTGGGGAGTACAGATGAACATTAGCAGTGAAGTTTGCACAGAGATATAATAAGTCAATTGCTTGTAGACTCATATCAAATCCCTATCTGTGAATGGCAAGTGAGTTGATGTATCTCAATTGTAGCCGCATCTGGTGGCAGGGTTTAAGTCAGAACCCGACACTTATTTTAGTTCACACGTGGCCTGTCAATTATTTTATTTGCCTCTTCCTTTCATGCCTATTTCCTGCACTGCACATTTGTCTCAGTAAGCCCACAAGCTAACCCTAGCAAAAATGAGTAAAAAACAAATGTCAATGGAGAGTATCTTGAAAAGAGAGAAAGATCCAATGATGATACAGCCAGAAGACTCTAAGGCTGCTAACAAAAAGAAAGCTGCATTTAAAAGAAAATATCAAGAGTCATCAATACTTCTACTTAAAATTACGGGTTCATTGCAACAGATGATTCACATTCTCCAAGCCTGCTCTGTATAATATGTGGTGACTGGCTATCCAATGAAGCCATGAAACCTTCAAAACTTCTTCACCACATGGAGACAAAGCACCTGCATTAAAAAACAAGCAAGGCTTTGAAGTTTTTTTGAAAGAAAAAAACTGAACATGAAGAACAAAAGCAATTATTGAAGGCCATCACTTTGTCAAATGTATCTACATTGAGAACATAATTCTTAGTAGCTAACCACATTGCTAAAGCTAAGAAGCCCTTTATTATTTGTGACTAATTGATTCTGCCTGCTTCTAAGGACGTTTGTTGTGAACTTTTAGGAGAGACTGCAGTTCAAAAGGTGGCATGTGTTCTTTCTGCTACACTATAACTAGACAAATCGATGAAATAGCAGAGGATATTGAGGCACAAATTTTAGAAAAGATTAACAAATCATGGTACTCAATACAGGTTGGTTAATGAGTATACTGATATTAAAAACAAGACAACGTTTGTTTTTGTGTGATATATTTTTAGAAGGATATGTATATGTTATGTGCATTTTAATTACCAACTAATACAAAAGCTGTAGAACTATTCCAATCTCTGAATGATCACATATCAGGAAAACTGAAATTGGTCATTTTTTGTTGGTATGCACACAGACGAAATGGCTGCCATAAATGGACAGTTTTCTGTTTTCACTACTTGGGTCAAAGAGTTTGCTTCTGAATATCAATCTGTGCATTGTAATATTCATAAAGAAGTACTGGCTAGTCAAAAAAGTCACCTGAATTTAACAATGTTTTACAGGATGTGATTAAAATTACCCACCACATTAAAGTACATATCCTTATCATCGGTTTGTGCAGCTCTGTGGGGAGGAGGACACAGCACACACACATGTTTTCCTTATACACAGAAGTGAGATGCTTTCTAAAGGAAGACCATTGGTCAGAGCTTTGTAGTATGAGAGCCTCTCCAGAGATTTCTTTTAGAAAAACAGTCGCCACTGGCAGTACATTTCAGTGATACAGAATGGGTCACAAAACTTGCTTAGCTGTGTGATATATTCTACCTGCTCAACAAACACAATTTGTCATTTCAGGGGAGAATGACGACCCTGTTCAAGTTTGGCTACATTGAAAGGAAGCCAAACTGGAATTATGGGGGCAATGAGTATAAACTGAGAATTTGACTGTTTCAAACATAAGCAGAGATTTTGAAAGAGACTGAGCCAGGGCATTCTTTCTCCCAGCTGGTGCATGATCATCTATCTCAGCTATCAAAAGAGTTTGAGCATTACATCCCAACCACAAAAGACCCCCGAACTGGGAAGAGAGGGATCCACTACCCATTTGTGAATAAGCCAGGTGAATCAACTTTGTCCATGCTAGAAGAGGATCAACTGCTTGAGATTGCGAATGATGGTGGCCTTAAAAGTATGTTTGAGACAACTTCATATCTCCATACGTTCCAGATTGATGTTAAAATTAATCTGAGATTATCCTGAGATTGCCACAAAAGCACTGAAAAGCCTGCTTTCATCTTCAGCATCCTATTTTTGTGATGCAAGGTATTCCATAGTGACAGCAACCAAAACAAGATGATGGAGTAGACTGAACATAAGTAGCACACTTTGGGTGTCACTGTCTTCCATCACCCGCAGATGGGACCATATAGTTGCAGGAAAAAAGCTGAGGACTCTCACTGATTCTGCATTATGGTAAGTTTTATAATTATTTCATTATATAGTACAAGGTAATGATAATGGAAATAAAATGCATGATAAATGAAGTGGACTTGAATCATTCCCAAACCATTCCTCTCCAACTACCTCCGATCTGTGGAAAAATTGTCTATCACAAAACCGTTAGAGTTTTTGCCAAAAAAGCTTGGAGACCACTGATGTAGACAATATTTAACCATCAGGGTTTTTGAGATCACCAAGTGTGAGTATTGATAGAGAAGAGAAGTGAATAAAGGCTAATACCGGGCAATCTAGTATATCTTAATTATAAAATGTTTTTATACATACAGGAAACAAGTGACTTTTTAAAATAGCATGAAACTTTAAAGGTAATGAGAAGGAGCAGCCAAAAGTTCTGGAAAATAACCCATGAAGCAGGAAGAAAACCAAGAAAATTAATGTCCTAAAGTCAACTGAATATAGTGCAGCAAGGAAAGAGGGGTGGTTATTACTATGTGACTAGTAGGTCTATTAAAATGGAAACTGATAACTGATAGCTAGTTGAAGGTCATCGCTAATCTCATGGAGAGAAGTTTTGATGGAGTAGCACAAACGAAATCCTAAGTGAAGTGAAATTAAAAGAGAATGAGAAGAAACATAGTAAAAATGGTTTGCTTCAGGAATTTTGCTGGATTGTAAAGTAATTTATTGGTAGCTGATGAGGGAATAGAGTTTGTATTTTTTTAATATGAGAGGAATATTAGCATTGCAGTGAAGAGTAAAAATTGAAAATGTAGGCGATAGAATTGTAATAATGCCAGTGAAGATATGTATAAGGTAATTAACACTAGTTGCTCTAACATACATCCAAAACATATGTGGTTTAACGCAGTAGAAGTTTAATTATTGTTCACTTGACTGTCTCATGAGGATATTCAGCAGGCTACTGTCCATGCAAAATTTCCAAAGCATGGAGGCTCCTTCACTCCTTCAATTCTGTGCCTTAAATAATACCCTAAGACATGAGAGTTCTTTTTTTTTCTAACCAGTGATTAGAAAAAAGACAGACAGCATTAAGAAGGCACATCTGCTTCTTAAACACTTGTCCAGAATGACACATGACTTCTCCTCACATTCCATTAATGAGAGCTATTGGAATAGCTTCACCTTGGTGCAAGGGAGCCTGGAAATACACCCTCAGGCTGGGCAGTTTCTTCTTCTCAAAATTCTTTACTAGGGATAGAAAGCATGCATCTTTGGTGATCTGCTAGCTCACTGTGCCACAGAAGGACTCTGACGCTAACATGGAGAAATTGGTTTCAGAGTAGAGCAAAGACATCAACTCAGAATAAGGATGGAAAAGGTGGTATTTGGATTCTGAGAAGTAGGGAGTGAATGGACTAGAGAAATACGGTAGAACTGCCTGGTAAAAATAATGGCTCATTTGAGTTTCCAGAACATGAATCTGCAAATGAGAACAATTAACAGGTTTATGTGTTTTCTCCAGCCACATTCAGCTCTAATAGATGAAGGTCAGGGAATTGTGGTCAGTTAAAATTAGATGTATGTAAGCAGATGTAATACAACATAAGAACTACAAGAAATTAAGAATCATGCATAGCATGATTTTATGATTGTCCATAAAATTTAAACAGAAGATGGAAGACAAAAGAGGTTGAGGGACAATGAAAAGTAGATATGGTCAATGTATAATTGCCCAGAGCCCTAGAAAGGAAAACAAACAAACATACATTTAAAACAGGAGCCAGTGGTCAGAAAATAAGGTGCAACAGTTGATGTTGCAGAGGGGGTGGAGTTATTGGTAATAACAATATCTAGGGAGGGAGTGGTTAAAGTATGGTGGAGACAAGCTCTTTTGAAGCCCAGTGGGTGGACTGTTAATTACACTAACAATTAAGATAGAAATAATTGAAGAGTGACAGCAAGCAGAGAAAAATGAAAAGGTATGGTCCAGAGGTTGAGAGATAGACACAATGGAAGAATAGAGGGTTAAAAAAAAATCAGATAGCATGGAATAAAAAGCCTGAGATTTTTAGGAGAGTTGGAAGAGAATACTGTCAAACAAGAAATAAGAAACCAAGACATCTACCTCACCACCATCCCTGGTGGTACTAGGTTTAAGGAGGAAAAAATTTTTAGTAGGCAATAGAGGAAAGCATGCTAGCAGAACTCATTACTATTTGTGAACTGTAGCTCAAAAACATTGACATCAATTAACAGGAGTCATTCATATTTTTGCAAGTTTAAATCAAAATAAAATAAAATTTTCAAATTGAACAGTTTGATGCTATCTAAAAAGAACAAATGCAAAGACAATGACATTTACATGATATAAAATTAACTGTATAGTTAGAAAAATTCTGATATGATCACCAGTGACACTTACTGATTACCCTCCTCCCATCTTTACCAGTAAAATAGAACTTCAGTCAAAATAGAACTCAGACATCTTTTTGGGGAAACAAAGGCTTGAACAGAGACTGAAATATAATCATCAATTCACTAGTCAAAATTGGCATTCTGGCACAATAATTGTTTTGCAGTGTTTAATTAATTTCATTTGACTCTGCCAATCAAAGAAGGATCCCTGAAAGAAGAACATACACATTTTAATCTTTAGAATAAAAAGTGCTTTAGAGGGGTCGGGAAGATGGTGGCCAACTCAGTCAGACTATGTGAGTCCCAGTGTGAGGGAGTGAGTGTATGAAAAATTTTGTGTATGTGCTGATGAGTGAGTGGGTGTGTGAGTGCCTGACTGAGTGAGTGCTAAGGAGCAAGCAGCCAGGGCTCTCTTAGTGCAGCAGCTGGTGCCACAGCTGCTGAGCTTGGACCCCAGTGCTTCCCAGAACTCAGAAGCTAAGTGGCATTATTTTTTAATCAACAAAACCCTTCCTGGGAAGAAAATGCTGGGAAAGACTGACTAAGTGGGGGCTTGTGAGCAAGTAGCCAGGGCCCTGGTACAACAGCTGGGGCAGCAGCTTCTCTGCTTGGTCCCTGGCTCTTCCCAGGTCACAGAAACTGAGCGCCATATTTTTTCAAAAATGGACAAAAGTTTTCCTGTGAAGAAGCAGTGGGGAGAGACTACACCTCAGGCTCTTCCTCACCACTGCAGCAGGAGAGACTGCTGGGCCCAGGCTTCACCTCACCACATTAGTGTCTGGCAGGGCATTGGCAGTGGGGGCTGTGGAGGAAGTCCAGAGGTGGAGTCACATGGAGGAGGATAGGAGAGACACCCCACAACCATTTTGAAGGCAGGGCAGGAAGGTGCTCTGGCTTGCTCATTGTAGAACACCAGACCAGATCTCTGTAGCTGGCAGATCAACTACTCAGAGATTGATTGTGACCCAGAAGGAATATCCTGAAAACACAAACTTTGGAGACACCTGAAGAGTGCTGAGCCCCAAGTGCTCCACCCCCTACCTTGCTCCAGCAGTGGAACAAAGGGTGTGGTCAGAAAAGGATAAGGAATGACTCCAAAGAGATCAGTGGTAAGTCTGGGTCTGACCCAAGCCTCCTCTTCCTCAGGAGTCTTCTGAACGTCAGACCCACATAGCTGAGCCACTACTGAGAGAGTCAAACCCAGGACGAGCCTGGATGTCAGTTGCAATAGGAGAACTCCATCCCAGGGTAGACCTGGCTGGGGCATTCTCCATGAGTACATACCTGGGGAAGCGACAATCCTGCACCTTTCCACCAGATATTGCCCTGTTCTTACAATAGTGAAAGGGGACTGAAGTTCCTGACACTCCTTCTTCCCTGCTCCAGACAGTAAGGAGAGAGTAAAAGAGGTGGCTCTGCAAGAAAGACCTGATTAGAGGAACGACTACAGAGCCTGCCATAAGAGAACAGGTTTTTGTTTTGTTTTTTAAATTATGCCTGTTTGTTAGTTCATCAATTTTAAAAATATTTTTCCTTTGTGTATGAATGTATGTGTGAAGGCTTGATCTGTATCCCCCCAAATTTTTTTCTTTTATTTTTCTGTTTCTTTCTTCTTTTATTTGTTGTTTTCTGGTTTTTTTAATTTTCATTTTTTATAGTTCAATGTGTGTGTCAGTATTTATGTGAGAGTTCGATCTGAATTCCTTTTTTTTCCTGGTCTTTCTGTTTTCTTCCCCATTCACTTTGTGCTAAGCATGTGTGTGCATTTTCAGTTTTATTGGCTTTCTGTTGCTATTATTTGTTTTGTTTCATTTTGTTGTTTTTCCAGGTTGTTTTGAGGTGTGTTTGTATGTCTCAGTGTATGTGTGTTCAATCATTTTCGTGTTGGTTTCTGCATTGCATTGTCACATGGAGTGGTGGTGGGTAATAGGTCTCAGAGAACACATACCACAATAATTGAAGATTGTAATTTGTAAGTAGTTTCTGAATCCTAGTGTCCCATCCCATCCCCTACTTTATTCTACTTTCAAAAACTGCAAGAGACAACAAAGCTTCGCATACACAATCCCATTTCAAAATAGAACAAATCCAGAGCACACACAGATCAGGAAAGAATAGAGGACTGAGCAAACATCAGAAGGGAAAGCCTCTCCCACTGACACTGAATAAAAAAACTAAGAGATCTGTGACAAATGAGGAAAAACCAGAGAAAGACCTCAGGCAATTTCAAGTGTACCAAAAAGTAAATTCCTGAAAAATCAGACTTTGGTGCCCAAACAATGGAAGTCACCAACCACCAACGACTAGCCCCAGAATACAACAGGGATTAGGGAATGGATGGAAAGAGTGAATAACACTCGAGAAAGAAAAGATGCAACACAGAAAGAACTTATAACAGAGATTTTGACAATAAAAAATTGCATACAGGAAATAAATAACAAGATGGCAAGTAGGGAAACCATAATTAATTTAGCTGAGGAAAGAATCTCAGAACTTGAAGACCAGAACATGGAATTAACTTGATCTGTAAAAAACATAGAAAGAAGACTCAGAAAGAAAGAACAAGGCCTACAAAAGACATGTGATAATATCAAGAGACTAAACCTATGCCTGATTGGTATCCAAAAAGAAGAAAGGGAAATGGAGAGCACCTTGGAGAACACCTTGGTAATGGAGAACTCCAGGAGGAATCCAAGAAAACTTTCCCCACCACACCAGTGATATGACCAGCCAAGCACAAGAGCTAGAGAGAATTCCTGCAAGACATCAAATGAGAAGACCAACCCTAGACACATTGTAATTCACCTACACAAAGTAGACTCAAAAGAAAAAATCCTAAAGGCAGCAAGAGAGAAAGATCAGACTATCTACTGGGGAAAACCAATCAGAATACAGCAGACCTATTGACAGAAACACTACAAGCAAGAAAGGACTAGAGTCCTATATTCAAAGTTCTCAAAGATAAGCAATTTCAACCAAGAATTTCCTACTCAGCAAAGCTCAGCTTCATCAGTGATGGAGAATTAAATCCTTCCCAGACTTCCAACCCCTAAGAGATTATACAGCTTCCAGACCTTCTCTACAGGAGATACTTAAAAAGGTATTAAGCACAGAAGAAAGAAAGAAAAAAAAGAATGACCAAACACTTGCCAAGAGAATAGTAGAGCACAGAATCAACAGAGAATACAGTGCAAAAAGAAACTTAAAAACACACGCATACATCAACCCAAAAGTCAAAAGAAATCAAGCAAAGAAAAAACTTTATAAGAAACTCATAACAGTGATAAACAATCACTTTCAATAACCAGTGATGTGAATGGACTAAATCCACCACAGAAAAGATATACAATGGCAAACTGGATAAGAAACCATGACCCAATTATCTGCTGCATCCAGGAAACTCATCTCAACACAAAGGATGCACACGGACTCAAAGTTAAAGGATGGAAAATGATTTTCCAAGCCAAATGTATTACAAAGAAGGGAAGAGTCACAATCTTAATATCAGACAAAACAACCTTTAAGCTATCAAAAATTATAAAAGGTGCAGAAGGACACTACATATGATAAAAGGTTCAATCCATCAATAAGAAATATCCATCCTAAACATTAATGCACCCAATACAGGAGCACCAGAATTTATAAAGCTACTACCAAGTAAATAAACAACAAAAAAAAGATATTGACTCTAACACTGTTATAGCAGGGGGCTTAAATACCCCACTAACAGCTCTAAATAGATCATGGAGGCAAAAAACCAACAAGGAGATCCAAAACCTAAACTTGATAATCAAATGGACTTAATAGATACCTACAGATTATTCTACCCATCAAAAACAGCATATATATTCTAATCATCACCACATGGAATGTATTCCAAGATCGATCATATCCTTGGCCATAAATCAAGCATAAACAAATTCCATAAGGTTGAAATCTTGTCATGTACATTCTCAGACCGCGGTGGAATAAATATATCAACACCAACAAAATTTCACCAAAGCCCACAAAGACATGGACACGAAACAGCATGATGCTGAATAACTACTGGGTCAGCACTGAAATCAAAGCAGAAATTAGAAGATTCCTGGAAACAAATGAAAATGAAGAAACATCTTGCCAATACCTCTGGGATGCCATGAAATCAGTTCTAAGAGGGGAATTTATATCTTTACAAGCACACATCAAGAAAATGGAAAGATCACAAGTGGAGAGCCTACCAAATCACCCAAGGAAGCTGGAAAGAGAAGACCACCAAAACTACAAATTTAGCAGAAGAATCCAAATTACCAAAATAAGAGCCCAAGTATGGGACATAGAAGACAAAAATATCATAGAAAACAATAACAAAAAAAAATTTGGTCCTTTGAAAGAAATAGCAAGATTGATGGACCCCTAGCCATAATGACCAAGAGAAGGAGGGAAAATGCCCAAATAAATACAATCAAAAATACAAAAGATAAAATCACAACAGACCCAGAAGCAATACAAAAGATGATCAGAGATTACTATATGTACATCTATATGGAAACAAACCGAATAACCTAAATGAAATGGAGGACTTTCTGACATCACACAACCTTCCCAGGTAGAAACGTGAAGACACTGAGACACTAAATGGATAAATAACAACCCAGGAAACTGACTCTATCATAAGAAATATAACTCAAAAAAAAAAAAAAGCCTTGGACTGGATGGCTTTCCAGCAGAATTCTGAAAATGTATAAGGAGGAGCTGATACCAGTCCTGTTGAAAGTATTCCAGGCAATTGAGAAAGATGGAATTCTCCCCAAATCATTTTACGAAGCTAACATCACACTGATACCCAAACCAGGTAAAGATCTAACACAAAAAGAGAACTACAGGCCAATATCCCTCATGAACATAGATGCAAAAATCCTCAACAAGATTATAGCAAATAGGATCCAAAAACACATCTCAAAAATCATCCACTATGACCAAGTAGGCTACATCCCCAGGATGCAGGGCTAGTTCAACATTCACAAGACCATAAATGTAATTAAATACATCAACAGATGTAAAAACAAGAAATACAAGATTATATCACTGGATACAGAAAAAGCTTTTGATAAAATCCAGCATTCCTTCTTGATTAAAAACCCTCAGATGCCTAGGTATAGAAAGAACATACCTCAAAATAGTCAGTGCTATCTACGATAAACCCACAGCTAACATATTGCTAAATGGACAAACTGGAAACATTTCTGCTGAAGCTGAAACAAGGCAAGGCTGCCCAATCTTACCCCTCTTGTTAAACATTGTGTTGGAAGTCCTACCTAGGGCAATTATACAAGAAAAGGAAATTAGTGGTATCCAAATAGGAAAAGAGGAAGTCAAGTTGTCCCTCTTTGCTGATGATATGATCCTATACCTTGAAAATCCAAGAGAATCTTTCAAAAACCTGCTTGAACTGATAAAGGACTTTGCAAAGTATCAGGTACAAAGAAAATGTGCAAAAGACAGTTTCATTCCTACATACCAACAATAAGCAGGCAGAGACCCAAATTAAAAGCATAATCCCATTCACAATAGTCACAAAAAAAAATCAAATATCTCTGCATCTTCCTAACCAGAGAAGTGGAAGACCTTTACAATGAGTACTACAAAACACTGCTCAAAGAAATCCAAGATGACACCAACAAATGGAAAAATATTCCATGCTCATGGGTAGGAAGAATCAACATTGTTAAAATGTCCATCTTACCAAAGGCAATCTACAGATTCAACACAATACCCATTAAGAAACCAACATAATTCTTCTCAGACCTGGAAATGACAATACAGAAATTCACATGGAAACATAAATATCCACAAATAGCCAAAATGATCCTTAAAAAAGAAACAAAGCAGGAGGTCTCACATTTACAGACTTTAAATTTTACTATAAGGCTACAGTAATCAAGACAGCCTGGTATTGGTACAAGAACATGCATATAGACCAATGCAACAGGATAGAAATTCAGGAAGCAAAGCCTCAATTTCTTAACCAACCATCTTTGACAAAGCCTCCAACAACAACCACTGGGGAGAGGAGAACCTATTCAATAAATGGTGCTGGGAAAACTGGCTGAACACATGTAGAAGATTGAAACGGGATCCCTACCTATCACCATATACAAAAGTCAACTCTAAATGGAGCAAAAACCTAAATGTAAAACCTCAAACTATGAGAATCTTAGAGCCGGGCTTGGTGGCTCAGCCTGTAATCCCGCGCCTTTGGGAGGCTGAGGTGAGTGGATTGCCTTGAGCCCGCGGGTTCGAGACCCGCCTGGACAGGCGAGACCTCATTCTACAACAAATCAAAAAATTAGCCAGGCATGGTAGTGTGCGCCTGTAATTCCGGCTACTGAGAAGGCTGAGGCAGAAAGATCGCTGGAGCCAGCAGGTGGAGGCTGCGGTGGCCGGCAGCGGCCACTGCACTCCAGTCTGGGCGACAGAGTGAGACTCCAACTCAAAAAAAAAAGAATCTTAGAAAACGCAGGAGACACCCTTATGAAAATTGGAACTGGCAAACAATTCTTATCAGAACCCTAAATGCCCACACCTTAAGAAATAAGATACACAAATAGGCCCTCATCAAACTCACGTGGTTCTGCAAAACCAAAGAAACCATCAAGAGAGCAGGGAGAGAGCCCACAGAATGGGAAAAATATTTACCAACTCTATATCTGACAAAGTCCTAACATCTAGGATCTACAAGGAACTCAATAGCGCTGAAAGGAAAAAAACAAACAGTCCCATTAAAAAGTGGGCAAAAGACATGAATAAACACTTCTCAAAAGAAGATATGTGGGCAGCCAACAGACACATGAAAAAGTGCTGTCTCACTAATCATCAGAGAAATGCAAATCAAAACCACACTGAGATACCACCTAATCCCAGTAAGAATGATCATCATTAATACAACAAACAACAACAGTTACCAGCAAAGATATGGAGTAAAAGGAACGCTTCTACATTGCTGGTGGGAATGCAAACTAGTGCAAACTCTTTGGAAGACAGTGTGGCGATTTCTGAAAGAACTAGATATTGACCTTCCATATGACCCAGCAATTCCCTTATTGGGAATATACCCGATGGAACTCAAATCATTCTACAAAAAAGATATCTGCACAGATATGTTTGTTGCAGCTCTATTCACAATAGCAAAAACGTGCAACTAACTATGCTGCCCATCGGAGCTAGACTGGATTTAAAAAATGTGGTACATGTACACAATGAAATATTATGCACATAAAGAAGAACAAACATATGGACTTCGCAGCAACTTGGATGTATTTAGAGTCGTTCATGTTCAGTGATCTATCACAGAAACAAAGAACAGAGTGTCATCAGTTCTCACTCAGAAGTGGACCTTGAACAATTATAATATTATAAGAAAGGGATTGGCAGTAGTGGGAAACTGTCAGGGGAGAGGGAGTGGGATTGACAGTTGAGGAAAACTGCTAGGAGACGGAGGGGCATACCTCATCAACATGGGTAACTACATAATCATCGTTTGTATACCTAACCCTGAATTGTACCCCACATCTGTATAATAAAAAAAGAAAAAAAGCATTCTACATTTTTTTGGCAGTAGACCTAAAAATATTTTGACTGACTTTCTCATACATTATACCACAAATCTTAGTTACCACCATCAAATAATTTCTACTTACAAATAATTTCTCTCCATGCTCGACTGAGACTAGTATTATTTTCTATATATGTCTACCTACTTGTATTTTTGGAAAGAGGGGAAACTAATATTTTTTTATAAGAAAATCTCAATTGAATTAATTTAATTATAACAACACGGATAAAAGTACACAAATCACAACTGAACAGCTTGAAGAATGAACATATCCTTGTAACTACCTGGTTAAAAAAACAAAACAAAACAAAAAGAAACCTCTTCCTGAACTACTCATCCATGGAAACTATGAGATAATAAAACTTTTATTACATGTTGTTATATCTGTGGCAATTTGTTATGGAGTAATAAAAAATTAATAAATACAACTAATAATGAATAAATGCAAATCAATTTTGTGTCTGGATTCTTTCACTTACTATTATATCTGTGAAAATTATTATGCTTGTGTATAGCAATAGTTTGCTCATTTTCTTTGCTCTGCGATATTCTACTATATGAATATAAATATGTTTCAGATTTTTTTTTAATTTTTAATTTTAAAGATGTGGGGTACAATTCAGGGTTAGGTATACAAATATTCACTATGCAAGTACTCTTGTTGATGAAGTGTGTCCCTCTCCCCTGGCAGTTTCTCACTACTGCCAATCCCATTCTCCCTGGCAGTTTCCCACTACTGCCAATCCCTTTCTTATAGTATTATGATAATTTTTAAGATCCACTTACATGTGAGCATATGTGGTACTCAGTTTTCTGTTTCTGTGATAGATCACAGAGTATGGGAGACTCTAAATCCATGCAAGTTGCTGTGAAGTCCACATGTTTGTCCTTTTTTGTGGCTGCATAATATTCTGTTGTGTATATGTACCACACTTTTTTTTATCCAGTCCAGTTTCGATAGGCAGCATAGTTTGCTCCATGTTTTTACTATTGTGAATAGTGTTGCAATAAACATGTGTGCAGTTATTTTTTTTTTAAGAATGATTTGAGTTCCTCCGGGTATATTCCCAATAAGGGAATTGCTGGGTCATATGGAAGGTCAATTTCTAGTTCTTTCAGATACTGCCACACTGTCTTCCAAAGAGGTTGCACTAGTTTGCATTTCCACCAGCATTGTAGGAGTGTTCCTTTTTCTCCACATCCTCGCCAGCATCTGTTGTTGTTTGTTTTATTAATGATGACCAATCTTACTGGGGTTAGGTGGTATCTCAATGTGGTTCTGATTTGCATTTCTCTGATGATGAATGAGACTGAGAAGTTTTTCATGTGTCTGCTGGCTGCCCATACCTCTTCTTTTGAGAAGTATCTTTTCATGTTTTTGCCCACTTTTTAATGGTGCTGGGTTTTTTTGGGTTTTTGTTTGTTTGTTTGTTTTTCCTATCAGCACATTTGAGTTCCTTGTAGATCCTAGATGTTAGGCCTTTGTCAGATATACAGTTGGCAAATATTTTTTTCCCAGTCTGTGGGCTGTCTCTCTGTTCTTTTGATGGTTTCTTTGGCTTTACAGAAGATTTTCAGTTTGATGAAGTCCCACTTATCTATCTTATCTCTTATGCATGGCCACATGGGATTTTGATCAGGAATTGGTTGCAAGTTCCAATTTTCATAAGAGTGTCTCCTGCATTTTCTGAGGTTCTTATAGTTTGAGGTTTTACATTTAGGTCTTTGATTCATTTAGAGTTGACTTTTGTGTATGGTGATAGGTAGGGTTCCTGTTTTAATCTTCTGTATGTGATTAGCCAGTTTTCCCAGAACCATTTACTGAATAGGTTCTCACTTCTGCTTCAGATTTTTTATCTGTTCTTGTTTTATTTTAATTTTTTGGCAATTACAGATGGTGATATTGAACATTCCTGAATATGTTTCTGAGTTCACATACTCTCCTAGGTTTGAATGAAATTACGTCTGTAGGGTATGTCTTGTTGAGCTCCAATAGAAACTGACAGTAATGTAAAGCAGTTATATCATATTACAGCCCCAAATGCAGTGTGAAAGCCAAATATCAATTGTACTTTAATTTAAACTATCAAAATATTAACTTGATAAAGTCATTAATTGATATTAATTTTGCAATTTTATTTGTTTGTTTACCCTTTTCAAATTTGGATATCCTAGTAGGTGTGTAAACGAATCTCATGGCAATTGCTACTAACACCACTGGGTACCACCATCTCCTTCATCCTTTCCTGAGGTCTATGTACTATCCTCCTAAGTTTAATTCAAATTGTGGGGTTGTCCTCTCTTTAGGTCAGCTAACTGGATGATACAGGGCTTTGACTTATGTGGTAAAGTAAGGGAAGATTATCCTTTTTGTTTGTTTGTTTTTGTTTTTTTTTTTTTGAGTTGGAATCTCACTCTGTCGCCCAGACTGGAGTGCAGTGGCCGCTCCCGGCCACCGCAGCCTCGACTTGCTGGGCTCCGGTGATCCTTCCACCTCAGCCTTCCGAGTAGCCGGAACTACAGGCGCGTGCTACCACGCCCAGCTAATTTTTTGATTTTATTGTAGAGATGAGGTCTCGCAGCCCAGGCGGGTCTCAAACCCGCGGGTTCAGGCAATCCACTCACCTCAGCCTCCCAAAGGTGCGGAATTACAGGCTGAGCCACCGAGCCCGGCTGAAGATTATCCTTTTTAAGATTAGTAGGCAGCTATCATTACAAAGGGCAAGACAAGATGGGACTTAATCACATAGACATTCTTAACTCCAACCACTTATGCAGAGGCATCTTGTGCTCTGCAGTTCACCTCCAACTCCTACACAGAGTGTAAGCACAGCTGTTATGCCCAGACACCACCAGCAATTTTAGCTCATCTTAATATCAACTTGTCAGAACTCCAGTGGTAAATGAATTAAAATTTTTGCTACTACCTCCTGTGAACATTTTCTCCTTTTGAAATAGTTGATTCCAAACTTTAAAAAATGACTAAAACTAACAAACTGTTAAAAAATCAATACTGTAGTTCTCATTTAATTGATAATTTTAAAAAATCTACAATATATTCATAAAATCATGTTTCCCCTATAATAAAGGCATATCCATTTACAAAGAATCAGTCTCCTGAATTTTTATATACTAATAATGAAAGGGTTATATCTAAGATAAATCATGAAAGACAAATATAGAAACCATATCATTTCTCTGATGTGCCCACTTTATAGTTCACCATTCTTTATGTATTTTTTTATATTAAGTAAACTTGTATATATGACATTTGATAATTTTTTTTAAATGATTACTGATGAATACTTTACATTGCAAGCTGCTCAGGGGCTCTAATTTTTTTTTCCATTTTTACAATACTAGCTAGTATGTTTTCAGATATGCAGCTAGAATATTAAGAAACATAGGTTTTTTTCATGTATATTTAGAAACAAATTATAGAATTTTATTTACTGAAGCATTTCAAGCCTACAAAAGAGTTTAGAAATGGCTTAATGGATACCAGCACTTGCATCATTCACCTGTTATAAAGCTTAACATATTGTCATATTTGATTCAGAAGTGTTTACCCAATAAACACCTTACACAAGTTTAATTCTTGCTCCCCCGGAAGAGAACCTCCCCCCTAAACTAGTTGCACCTTATCTCTGTACTTTAAACAAAAAACAAAAAAAAATTTAGATAAAATTTCAAAATCATCTACTTCATTTTAACTGCCAAGGTAAGAAAAAACTCTAAGATTAATGTACATTGTAAAAAAAGGAAGCTGAAATCATCTTCAAACATTGCTGAGAACTTTTGAGTCACTTGATTGGAAGTTTGTCAGGAAAGAACCAAGAGGAAGAAGACCAGGGTGTGACCTGGCTCACCTATAAACCAAGCAGTCATATAACCTGGCAGACACACATGGCAGGCCAGCTTGTGAAACAGTCTTCCAGAAGCACATTGCTTGGCTTGAGCATTTTAAGAGTTAAAGTGTGGATGCTTTAAATTTTATCTTTCTTTTCTGTTTACCATAATTTCCAAGATTACCATTGTCTTACACTAAACTACTTTATTTGAACTTAATTTCTCCTAGTTAAGTCCTTTTTGAGAGGTAATTTCCTATCAAAAATTGTTTTAGCTCTGCAGACTTTAATTTTCATATATATCATATAAATGAGTTGAACCTGGTAACTTCTTTGATCACAATGTTGGGGAGGGGCTTCTACTCCATATTGGTTATTACAATTTCTAGGAAGTTTCTGAGTCAAAGTGACATGTGGGTCAGGGGACTGCATTTCAGAACCACAGTCCTAAGGAGTCATGGGTACGTACCCCACTCCCAGTACACCCACTTGCAAAGCATGTCTAAATATCTCTTTCAAACATCTTCTAGTCAATCTTGTTCAGCTATTATTTCTTTAGTAGTATCCTGTGTCCTTAAGTAAAGTTCAATTTCTTGATGGATAGATACCATATATCAACTTCTGTATTTGCTTAGTTCATAGAATAGTGCTAGGTACATATAATCATTCACTCATTTCCTCATTCTATGTATGTACCAAGGTTAGTGGAAAATAAAGAGATTTTAAAAATCAGATTTCCTAGACCCCAATGTATATATATTAAATAGATTTGGCTAAAAAATAATTTGAATAGAAAGAAAGATGATGAAAAATAAGAGAAATCGATTTACATCAAACATTATAATCCAAGCATTGTGTTGAACCTATTGCAGTATCTCATTTAATTTGTAATGAATCTCTGCAAAGTATACTATTTGCAGTCCATTGAAGAATCAAGAGTCCACATGGAAAATTCAGTAATTAAGCCTAGATCTGTGAGACTTTGATGCCCATTCTTTACCTTTAGTGATATTTCATAATATACTTTTTTCCATAATATACTCAGAATTAACTATGACAGATAAATTCTTCATGTACAGACAATTAATTCATTTTTATAAAACAGTAAATTAGTGAAAGAGCAGTGAAAGTTTTCTTTATTAAAAAAATGTGGTACATATACACAACAGAATTTTATGCAGCCATAAAGAAGAACAAAATGATGAATTTTACAGCAAGCCGGCTGGACTTAGAGTCTATAATACTGAGTGATCTTTCACAGAAACAAAGAACTGAGTATCACATGTTCTCACTCATAAGTGAACTTTGAACAACTATTGTAATACTATAAGAAAAGGATTGACAGTAGCTGGAAACTGCGAGAGGGGGGATGGGGAGACAGGGAGGTGGGATTGGCAGTAGTGGGAATATGACCGGGGAAGGGGGGCCACATCAACAAGGGTACCTGCTTAGTGAATATTCATATACCTAACCCTGAATTGTACCCCACAATTTTAAAATAAAAAATTGATTATTATAGACTCATAAAATATAAAAAATAATACAGAGAGATCTCATGTGCCCTTTATTCATTTCCCCTAATTTTAGCATTTTACATAACTATAGCACAATAATAAATCCAAGAAATTCACACTGATACAATGCAAGATCCTTGTTCATCATTGCTCCAGTTTTATACACACTGTTCTCATTTGGGAGTATTTGTGTGTGTGGTTCTATGTAATTTTCTCATATGTAAACCCATGTAATTGCCTCCATGCTAAAACTATTCCATCATCAGAAATAATAATTCCCTGTGTTATCTTTCATAGTTAACAACCACTCTTACAGTAGCTGTTACCATTTTATATTTTTTACCAGAAATGTATGAAATTTACAAATTCTCTGCCTCCTCTCTAGCATTTGATATTGTAACTACTACGTCTTATTAGTTTTTGTAATATGAATAGTGATCCTGCATTATGTCACTAATTTTCATTTGCCTAATATCACTATTGATGTTGATGCTTTCAAAACTGCTTTAGCTATTAACTTTAGAATAAAATTGTGTACATCTACAAAAAATCCTGCTGATATTTTTGTAATCATTGTATTAACATTGATTAATATCAATATCATTAATATCAAATTAATCATAGATCAGTTGATCTTAGATGAATTTGTGGAGATTTGACATCTTTATCATGCTCAGTCTTTCAATCCATGAACACAGCATTACTTTTCATTTATTTAGATTTTCTTTTGTATATTTCATCATAATTTTTTAGTTATCAGCATACAGGTAGGTACATGGTTTGTTAAGCTTACACCTAAGTATTCCATTTGGGAAGGCAGGGTGGTTGTTGATCTTGTATAATGTTACCTTCCTGAATTCACTGAGTAGTACAGGAATTTTCCATGTGTATAGATTCCATGGGATTTTCTACATAAAAGTATTTAATCTGAAAATAAGAAAGATCTAATTTCTTCTTTTCTAATCTATATGACTTTAATTTCCTTTTCTTACCATATTACACTGGCTAGAACTTTGAAAACTATGTTAAGTAAAAATGGTAATAGTGAATATTCTCGCATTTTTCTTGATCTTAAGGAAATACTCGGTCTTTCCCCATTATGTTTAATGTAGTCACGGGAGCTACGTATATGTATTTTAATAAGTTACAGAAGTCTCATTATTTTGAACTGGCTAAAGGAAACAAAGTTTTCACATAAATTGTGACCAGACAGTAGAGGTTAATTGCTAAGTTATGAAATTTGAACATAAATTAAGCAGAAAATTAAAATTTGTCATATGTTCTTAAGCAAGTGACTAGTGAATAGTGCACATTAAAGTTTTAAAAATTAGCTGGGCTCGGTGGCTCAGCCTGTAATCCCGCACCTTTGGGAGGCTGAGGTGAGTGGATTGTCTGAGCCCGTGGGTTGGAGACCCGCCTGGGCAGCGAGACCTCATCTCTACAATAAATCAAAAAATCAGCTGGGCGTGGTAGCGCATGCCTGTAATTCCGGCAACTCGGAAGGCTGAGGCGGAAGGATCGCCAGAGCCCAGCAGGCGAGGCTGTGGTGGCCGGGAGCGGCCGCTGCACTCCAGTTTGGGCGGCCGAGTGAGATTCCAACTCAAATAAATAAATAAATAAATAAAGTTTAAAAAATTGATATTAGATGGTCAATTTGAATAATTGTTACATTAGTGCAGGCATGAGAATGAAAGGCTCTGAACTAGATTAATTTTTATGGAAGCAAAATATGAGATTAAGAAACATTGTAAGAACAATAATTCTATGCATAGCAAGCATAGACTGGTGTCAAGTTCACTAAAGTTTCAAGTTTGGAAATAAGGATACCATAAACAGATGCAGTGAAGTGATAAGAAACGATGATCAGATTGTACAGGGAGAAGTACAAGAAGAAATTTAGATGGACAATTTGGGCTGTAAATGAAAATGTACTCTAAATAACAATTTGTGACTTTTGGGCTTTTTAAAAAGTAGGTAGCTTTAACAAAAGTTTTACTAATAGCAGTTGGTATGCTCTATATTCTTATATAATAAAACAATTTGTTTGCATTTACTTTTAATTAATCTAGGAACATATTAAGTTGAACAACATAGTTGAACTATATGAAATTGCCAATAGCTACATTTTGACCCACAAAAAAAAAAATTTTTAGTTCAATTGAATTTTACAGATTCACAATCTTTAATCTAAAATCCTCCAGGTCAAATATGTTTTATAATTCATATACATATTTATTAAAATATATCTGCATGCTGTTTATAAATAGTTTTAGTACAAAAATAATTTATATAAATTTAATATTAATTATCACTGATGGCAGAGTCTGGCACAACATGTCATGATTAACTACATTAAAATTCTTTAGCAAAACCTTAATAATATACAGATTGGGTACAATAAATAAAGTCAATAATTAGCCTTACTCCAAATCAGAATGGATTTTGCTATTAAATGGGCTATTTTTTAAATGCTTTTTTAGAGATTTTTAAATTTCACAACTGCCGAAAAAGGTGTGTGGACTATTTCAAGAGCTATAAATATTATATTTTTAAATGCATTTATTTTTCCACAAATTTAAGTATTTAAATAACTTATTTATATTTGATTTTATAATGAACTAAGATTTTAATGGAGGTAAAAAAATCTACATTGTTTCTTTTTCTTTTTGCTAGGATAATCAAAGTTATTGCTTGGTTAAACAATTCAAAATCAGAAATTATGACCTACCATATCCTTAGGGAGAGACCCATGGTAGCAGTGAGCAATGCATGTACACACTTGTAATTCAAAGGCACTGAGGCAAAAACTGTCAAAACATTGCTAAAATTGACACGGATATATGGTTCATTAGGCTAGGAACTGATGTGTTATAAACCAGTTGGTGATCAGCTTAATAATTTGGAAAAAAGTTGCATATTATGAAAAAAACTGCACTAGCTGTTATTATTAAATTTCAAATTATGCCCTGAAGGAAGGTACGTGCAATTATGGACATTTATGGGGAGACCAAACCTAGTGCCTATCAAGAATAAAATAATTAATATTCAAATTTAAAATATTATCTTAATTGTAAAGTTCTTACTATGTTTTGAGTATTGACTTTTAAGATGCAATAGTGTCAATAAACCAATTCTCTGATCATTAACATAGAATTAACTTATAAGTGAGTCAACGTAAAGTGGCTAAATAAACAGTTGAAAAACAGTTGCACCTGTAATTGGAAATGTATTACATTTCCCAGAGTTATTTTTCTGACTTCTGATATTCATTTGTGCATGCAAAGTATTTTTATAATGTATATTTGACATTGTTATTTTAAAGCGTTTTAGACAATAAAGAATCTGCATAAATTATTTACCTTATTTATTTTATTTTATTTTTTAACTCTTAAATTTTTTATTTTAAAGTTTTGGAGTACAATTCATGGTTAGGTATACAAATATTTATTATGAGGTTATCCTTGTTGATGAAATGTCCCATCCCCCAGCAGTTTCCTTCAACTGCCAATCCCAACCCCCTCCCCTGGCAGTTTCCCACTACTACCAAGCCCTTTCTTATAGTATTATGATAATTGTTCAAGGTTCACTTCTGGGTGAGAACATATGGTACTCTGTTCTTTGTTTCTGTGTTAGAGCACTAAATCCATCCAAGTTGCTGTGAAGTCCATATGTTTGTCTTTCTTTATGGTTGCACAATATTCCATTGTGTATATGTACCACATTTTAAAAATCCAATCCAACTTCGATGGGCAGCATGATTCGTTCCATGTTTTTGCTATTGAGAATAGAGTGGCAACAAACATGCATCTGCAGATATCTATTTTGTAGAATCATTTGAGTTCTTCCCAGTATATTCTCAATAGGGGGATTGCTGGGCCATATGGAAGGTCAGTTTCTAGTTCTTTCAGAAATCGCCACACTGTCGTCCAAAGAGATTGTACTAGTTTGCATTCCCATCAATAGTGTAGAGCATTCCTTTTTCTCTACATCCTCGCCAGCATTGTTGTTGTTTGTTTTATTAATGATGGCCATTCTTACCGGGGTTAGGTGGTATCTCAATGTGGATTTGATTTCCATTTCTCTGATGATTAGTGAGGCTGAGCTCTTTTTCATGTGTCTGTTAGCTGCCCATATATCTTCTTTTGAGAAGTGTCTATTCATGTCTATGACCCACTGTTCAATGGGGCTGTTTTTTTTCCCTTTCTGCATGTTTGAGTTCCTTGTAGATCCTGGATGTTAGGCCTTTGTCAGATATACAGTTAGCAAATATTTTTTTCCATTCGGTGGGCTGTCTCCCTGCTCTCTCAATGGTTTTTGGTTTTTTTGTTTTTCTTTTTCTTTGCAGAAGCATGTCATTTTGATGAGGTCCTGCTTTTCTATCTTACCTCTTATGGCATGGGCACTTGGGGTTTTGATCAGAAAATGGTTGCCAGTTCCAATTTCCATAAGGGTGTCTCCTACATTTTCTAAGTTTCTTAGAGTTTGAAGTTTTACATTTAGGTCTTTGATCCATTTAGAGTTAATTTTTGTATATGCTGATAGGAAGCACAATCCCATTCACAATAGACACACACACACACACACACACACACACACGCACACACACACAAAGAAATCCTTTCGCATCTTCGTAACCAGAGAAGTGAAAGACATTTACAATGAAAACAACAAAACACTGCACAAACAAATCAAAGAAGACACAAACAAATTGAAAAAAATTCAATGGTCATGGATAGGAAGAGTGAACATTGTTAAGATATCCATCCTACCAAAGATCATCTACAGATTCAATGCAATACCCATTAATTTACCAACATCATTCTTCTCAGACCGGAATGACAATACAGAAATTCATATGGAAATGTAAATGTCCACAAATAGCCAAAACAATCCTTAGCAAAAGAAACAAAGCAGGAAGTATCACACATCCAGACTTCAAACTTTACTATAAGCCTACCATAAACAAAACAGCCTGGTATTGGAACAAGAACAACCATATGGACCAATGGAATAGGATAGAAATTCTGGAAGCAAAGCCTCAATTTTTCAAAAAACTCATCTTTGATGAATCCTCTATCCACAACCACTGGATAGAGGAGAACCTATTCAGTAAATGTTGCTGGGAAAACTGGCTGATCACATGCAGAAGATTGAGACCTTATTTTATTTTTAACATTATGACTATGTGGTTGTGTAACAATGAATATACATGTGTGAATAATGTGTTATATTTTACCTGGAGGCGGAATGCTATAGTAATGTAAACCTATAATGTGTGAAATTTTTTCAGACGGTGGTGAGGAAATAGACACCTTAAGAGGAAAACTGATTATGTTTTTGGTAATGTTGCTGTCTTTATTATTACACAAGGTAGACTACATTTCCACCAAGCCTATTAATTATTCCAGGGGAATTTATTAGTAAAGATGATAAGTGTTTTTAAAACTCTACAAAAGGAGATAAAGTTAGACAAGAATTACATGACTTGTAGACACATATTGAAGAAAAAATAACCCATTTCAGATATGTTTTCTTGGCTTGCAGCCATTGTTTTTTTATCTTGCCACAAATTGGCATACTTTTTTTTTTTGAGTTGGAGTCTCACTTTGTCACCCAGACTGGAGTGCAGTGGCCGGGAGCAGGTTCCAGCGATCCTTCCACCTCAGCCTTTCGAGTAGCCGGAATTACAGGCATGCGCTACCATGCCTGGCTGATTTTTTGATTTATTGTAGAGATGAGGTCTCACCAAGTTTCCCAGGTGGGTTTTGAACCCGCGAGCTCAGGCAATCCACTCACTTCAGCCTCCCAAAGCGCGGGATTACAGGTTGAGACACTGAGCCCAGTTGATAAACATTAAGTTGAGGAAGAAAGAGATGTGTCTGACATGGAGACCAATAAGTACAGTATTATTTAAGCTCAAGAATTATGACAAGATGAGAAGCTTGGCTATGGTTATTTGAAAATGCGATTTAAAGGGGAAAAAATCAGAAACTGACTAAGAGCCTAGAGTATTTTATTGCCAAAGAAAGCACGAGACCTATTTGTTCTTGCTCTTTAAAGCAATGCCAACTTCCAAAGACTGCACCAGCAGAAAGCAGATTTTGAAACCTATGATTTTGGTGAGTCACTCACAATTATAACGACCAGAACAATATTCTGGCAGAAGAAGGAACAACAAAATAGAGAGTACCGCTATGTCACTGTACCTCTAAAGTAGGACATTTTAGACCAGGACACTGTCTATTTTGTTTCATGGGAGAAATATAAACTCATGTCTGAGCCAATACTTTCTTAGGAAGTAGTCTTTTTTTGTAACTGTATATAATGTAATCTAAAAGTGAAAAAGGAAACTGACAGATTATAGTAAATAATATATTTAAGTTGATTTGTGCATCAAGTAGGTTGATGAATGAATATAAGAGAATACCAGTTAATTAAAAATGGAAAAAAATGAACATATGCTCCTAACTAAAATAAAATGGATTGTGGACAACCAATGCCTCCACAGATGAACTAGAAATTAAAATCAACAAAAGAATAAATAAATAATGCATTTGAGAATTGCAGACTTGAATGAACAAGCTGCTCACAGAGTAGGCAGAACCTTTCTGTTTGGTGTATTTGCTGCTTCTGGGTGCTAGGCTAAAGAGTGAGAAAAGGTATAAAGTTCCTTCATATTGTTTACACCAAAGTAATAACAGATTAATCATTTAGAAAAAGGGCAGCAGAATCTGTTGCCCCCAGGGAATAGATAAATACTCATTATGGCGGGGGGGAGTGGAAAAAAGAATCTATTCATGAAAATGGGCTGTAGCAGCCCTGGGCCCAGACTATTAGAAGTATCTTGCTAATTGTGGAAATACAGATAATTAAGAAAGACCCATACCCAAGATTCTGGTACACAGGCCCAGCTTATGACTAAGACAATACTATGACAACAGACAATACTCACAGCTCCAACAACAAATACTGAGTAAAAAACAATAGCAGTTTTCTGCTATAGAGAACAAGAATGTGAGAAAGTTCCTCTCTGAGGCATAGGTGCAGAGAAGTGTACTAACTATAAGGACAGAGCAGAAGTATTATTTACAAAGCAAACAAATAAGCAAACTACTTCTCCTTAAGCACATGGTAACCATAAGGGAAAGTTAATTGTATAGTGGACTGACAAAAGCATAGTCACATCAAAATTCAAGACCAGTTTAACTATCAATTTTATTGAGTCAACTGCCCTCCCCCATTAATGGCCTAGCACAAGACTTCTGAAAGTTTATAGACATAAATATTATTTATCTGAGTTTACTATTTATCATTAAGTAAAAAACTAAGGTACACTAAAACAATAATAATAATCCACTATCAAGTTCCAAGGATCCCGCTCAAATTTGACACAGATGTTGGATCTGACAGTGTGTTTAAAATAACTGAAAATAATATGTAAAAGTTTCTAATCCATATGACTAATATTAATAAACAAAAGTGGAATTTTACCAGGTAAATTTCAGACAAATATATTTAAGAAGAAAATCAAACATATACACCTTTATGTATCATATTTAAATTATTGGAAACATACCAAAGAACAAATATAAGAATTACAGCAGATCTTTATCAGAAACTCTGCAACTTAGAAAACAATGAAAAGATATTTTAAAGGATGAGATTAACAATTGTCTTCCCAGAATTCTATAACTAATAAAAATCAGTTTCAAAATGAAATATAAAACTTTTTCAGAATGAAAGATAAAGCTTTTTAGACACAAACTGGATAATTACTTGATAGAAAGTCTGCACTGAAAGAATTGTTAACAGAAGTTATCAAGCACATTAATATGATACCAAGAGAAACTTGGATCTACGCAAGCATGAATATCTGTGGGTAAATTGTAATAGACTGTAAATATAAACAAATTATTTCTCAATTCTAACTGCTTTAATATCTAACTGTCTAAAGCAAAAAGAGGGTGATGTATTATGAATTATGTGGAAGTAAAATGAATGACAATAGCCAAAGAAATCCATCCCTGATAAACACGCTCTATCAACTAATCTTGTTCTAAATGTCAAAATCTGAATACTTTTAAGATTTGACACACACAGAAAAAGTATTTATATTCAGAACATTCATGCATCACCCAACATCAGGAATTCCTTCTGAAAAATGTATTTTGTCATTGTGCAAGCATCATAGATCATACACAAACTTAGCTAATATGGTCTACTACACATCTAGGCTATCTGATATGGCTTATTGCATCTAGGCTACAACCTGTACAGCATGCTACTATAGTAAATACTGCTAGCACTTCTAACATAATGGTAAATAGCTGTGCATTTAAAAATATGTAAACATTAAAATGATTTAGTAAAAATACAATAAAAATTATTTTTTAAATAATATACCTTTATAGGACACTTATCATGAACAGAGTTTACAGGCCTGGCACTTTCTATGGGAGAGTCAATGAGTAAGTGGTGTGTGAATGTGAAGGCCTATGACATTACTGTATACTGCTGTAGACTTTATAATCACCATATACTTAGGCTACACTACAATTGTAAAATATTTCCCTTGATAATACGTTGATCTTAATTTACAGTAATGTTTTTACTTTATAAAATGTTATGTCCTTTAACTTTTTGACTCTTTCGTAATCATGCTTAGCTTAAAATACAAGTAAACAGTATAGTTGCACGTTTTTATTCATATCCTTGTTCTAAAAGCTTTTTCTATTCTTGAGAATTTTGTTTTACTTTTTAAGCTTTTTTGATAAAAACCTAAGACACAAACATTAGCCTAGGTCTACCCAGGATTAGGATCCTCAGTATCACTGTCTGCCACCCCCATATCGTGTGTCTTGGGAAGATCATCAGGGACAATAACACATGGAACTGACATCTCCCATGATAACGATGCATTTTTTCTGGAATAGGTCTTGAAGGACCTGCCTGAGGCTGTTTTACAGAGTTTTTTTTTAATAAGCAGAAAGACTACTCTCTAAAATAACAATGAACGTACAGTATAGCAAACACATAAAACAGTGGCATTGCTGTGTATCATTATAATCATGTACTACATACTATGCTTAATTATAGGTGTTATACTTGTATATTATTGGAAGTACAGTAGTTTTTTTGACTCCAGCATCATGATGAACACATGAGTGATATGTTAAGCTACAATATTATAATGACTAAGATATCATTAGGCTATAGAAATTATTCAGGTTCATTATAATCTTGTGGACCACTGTCTACATGAGGTCTATCATTGACACAAACAGTTATGTGGCTCAGGAATGTACTTTTATCCAACAATCTATTGGATGCCTTTACCAATATGATAAGGTAATTAAAAGAAAATAAGTCATACATATTTTAAAGGAAGGGACAAATCTGTTTCTAGTCACATATGGCAATCTTTTATGTAGAAAATCCCCAATAATCTATAAAATGCATCCTGGACTAATTAGTGACTTTAACAAAGTTGCAGGACATTACCAATAAATAACTGAGAATTGAAATAAAAGTCAATAACATTCACAATAGCACCAAAAATATGAACTATATAGGTATAAACTTTACAAAATGTATACAAGAATAGTAGGGTGAAATCACAAACACTGTTAAGAGAAACAATAGAGGACCTAAATTAATAAAGAGAAACACTGTGTTCAAAAATTGCAAACTTACTATCGAGATACCAGTTTTTCTCCAATAAATGTATAGATTTGATAAAATTCCAGTGAAAATAATAGTAGGGCTTTTATAGAAATCAATCAACTGAACTAAGATGTATATGGAAACACAAACCACAACAGTCAAAAGATCTTTTTCAAAGAACAAAGTTGGAAGTCCCCACTGCCTGATTTCAAAACTAACTATAAAACACAGTAATCAAGAAACTCCATTAGTGGTATAGGATCAACAAACAGAACAAGAACAGAATAGAAAGCCCAGAAATAGACCCACAATTACATGGTCATATTATTTTTTTTTTAAAGGGCAACAAAAATCTGATGAGAAAGAGAGTTTTAAGTAATTTTTCCAGAATAAATAGATATCTAAGCTGGGGATAAAACAAGCAAAAATCTCTCAATTTCTACCTCAAACTATATTAAAAAATTGATTCTAGACCAATTATAAACCAAACATAAAACCAACAGTTATAATGCTTCTAGATGAAAACATATGAGAATATTTTTATTGTTTGGGGTGGGCAAAATTTTCTTTGGACATACATAGAAAATAAATTTAATACATTTGTTAATAAATCATCTAAAAACTTCTGATCATCATAAGAAAAAAAATCAATAAATGTAGATTCTCAGTTCCCAAAGACAGTATTATTTTCCTACAGTTGGGCATGGTGGCACATGCCTGTAGTTCTAGCTACTTGGAAGGCTGAAGAATCACCTGAGCCCAGCAGACTTAGGCTGCGGTGGCCATTATGTGTGCCACTGCACTCCAGCCTGGGCAACAGAGTGAAACTCTGACTCAAAAGAATAAATTAAATTAAATTAACCTTTCAATTGAACAGGGATAAGAGAAATTTTATTGATTTTAATTTTTTTAATCAGTTAATCCAGGTAAATTTAACTCATTAATTTTCAGTGTGCTCTTTAGAACAACTACCTAAGAACCCAGGTCACTAGGGCTGGTATAGTACTGCTTAAACAGTCTCAGATGAGTCAGCCTGAAACGTTGCACTGCAACTAGCATTGCAGGTGACACCTGTCATGCACTAGTTTTAGACGTATTAGGCAGTACCCATGTCCTGTAACCCAACTGACTTCATCATTTTTTTTTTTAGTTGAAAGATGTAGGGTACAATTCAGGGTTAGGTACATAGGTGGTCATCGTACAGGTAAAGTTTGGGCCTCCCCTGCTTCCCACTTCCCCTGGTTTGAGATTGGGTACCCTTACTGATATCCCTTTCTTATAGTATTATGATAAATGTTCAGGGTCCGCCTATGAGAGACTACAGGTAGTACTCAGATCTTTGTTTCCGTGATAGATCACTGAGTATTATGGATCACTAAATCCATCTATAAGTTGCTGCTAAGTCCATAATTTTGTGTCTTTTTATGGCTACATAATATTTCATCGTGTATATGTACCACATTTTCTATATCCTGTCCACTTTCAATGGGAAGCACAGTTAGTTCCATGTTTTTGATATTGTTAATAATTCTGCAATAAACATGCATGTTTGCAGGAATCGTTTTTTATAAAAGATTTGTTTCTTTGGGTATGTTCCCAGAAAAGGAATTACTGGGTTGATGAAAGGTCGATTTTTAGATTTTGAAAGAATCACCACACTGTTTTCCACAGAGGTTATGCTAGTTTACAATCCCAACAGTGTAGAAGCATTCCCTTTTCCCCAGATCCTCTCCAGCATTTGTTGTTTTTTTGAGTTATTGATGATGGCCACCCAGACTGGAGTTAGGTGGTATCTCAGTGTGATTTCTATTTGCAATTCTTTGATAATTAGCGGCACAGTGCATTTTTTCATGTAACTGTTGGCTGCTTGCATTACAACTACAAAACACTGCTCAAAGAAATCAAAGAAGACACAAACAAATGGAAAAATATTTCATGCTCATGCATTGGGAGAATTTACATTGTTAAGATGTCCATCCTACCCAAGGCAATCTACAGATTAAACACAGTACCCACTAAATAATCAATATCATTCTTCTCGGACCTGGAAACGACAACACCGAAATTCATATGGTAAAATAAACGACCATGAATAGCCAAAACAATCATTTGCAAAAGAAACAAGGCAGGAGACATTGCACTCCCAGACGTTAAACTTTATTATAAGGTTACAATAATCACAACAGCCTGGTATTGGTATAAGAACAGGCATATAGACCAATGGAACAGGATAGAGCTTCAGGAAACCGAACCTTAATTTCTCAAACTCAATTTCTCAAACAACTCCACTAACAACCACTGGGGGGAGGAGAACCTATTCAGTAAATGTTGCTAGGAAAACTGGCTGACCACATGCAGAAGATTAAAACAAGACCCTTACCTTTCACCATACACAAAAATCAACTCTAAATGGATCAAAGACCTAAACATAAAACCTCAAACTGTAAGATTATTAGAAAACACAGGAGACACCCTTACGGAAGTTGGAATAGTCAATCGGTTCCTGATCAAAATCCCAGATGCCCATGCCATAAGAGATAAAAAAGACAAGCATGACCTCATCAAACTGAAAAGCTTCTGCAAAGCAAAAGAAACCATCAAGAAAGCAGGGAGACAGCCCAAAGAATGGGAAAAGTATTGCCAAGTATAAATCTGACAAAAGCCTAACATTCAGGATCTACAAGGAACTCAAAAGTGCCATAAGAAAAACTACAAACAACCCTATTAAAAAGTGAGGAAAAGATATGAATAGACACTTCTCAGAAGAAGGCATGTGAATTATTTACTTACTGTCTCTGCAAAACCATTAGATTAACCCAGCCATGCAGTTGTTGCTTCCATCCCCTCACTTTTCATCTTACTGTCTTTCCTTAATTCCATGGTAAATGGTGCCCCCGCCCTATAACTCTATATTCCCATAACCCTGTCTCTTTAAGTAATTTTTTTATTCCTTCATTCAATTTTTTTGTCGGTGTTCTTTGGGTTATATTCAAATAAAATAATAAATATTAACACTTATTGACACTAATAATTTCATTATTTTTGTTATCGTATGCTCTAAAATAACAACAACCACAAAAGCAAATTATTGCTCTCCCTGGATAGTTATTCAGTTTCTCAACTACAATCCCATCTCTCCTGCTAGTCACACTTCCTTCTGGAACATAGTATATACTTGCTATTAAGTTTATCTTATGAATGAAACACTGGTTTAAAAAATCACAAAACTCTGACGACTTAAAATAATTTTAGATAGCTTTTTCATGGCTCTTTCCCAAGAAATACGGGGTTGAATAAAATTATTATTTATGGATGTGGAAACTGAGTCACTGAGAAATTAAAAATTGAAAATGATTTCAACTTATTCCTGTCACTAAATGTCATAGTAGTTTCACTACACTAATAGATTGGGTTGCGGTAGAAGAATGTCTTGTTAATTTATACTGCCTCTTGGATTTTGCAACAAAATTTATTTTTCAGTATTGTTTCTGGAGCTTAATTTACCAGAGTTCATTTTTAAAGATTACTAGGTAGAATGGGGCATAAATATTTTTCATCTGTTAGGACTTTCATAAAGCAGCTACATAAAAATGACAAGTCATTATGCCAGGTAGACAGAGAAGAAAATGGGTATTGTAATATTGTGACAATGCTTACTAATAAGCATTGTATTTCAATATTAGAAAAGTTTTCTCAGTCTCCAACTTATCCAATTATTATATTAATTCTGAATACGGCCAGTATCTTTGTCTACAAAAATCACACACAAAAAAAACCTAACAGCAAAAAATGATATCAGAAAAAGAAAGCTCAGAGATTTAATTGTGATAGTAACAAAGGAAATCTATTACAAGAAAATAATTTCATCCTGAAACTAACTTGTAGAAAGTAAACATTATCTTGTTTTTAACTGTTGTTATGCGTGCAACTCTCACCCAAGCATATATAGATCCTACTAGACCTATTTATCCTTGGCAAGGATCATCATGCTTTGTAGTATGAACATTTTTAAAAGATGATTTTTAACCCTAGAATCTTCATTTATTGCTTCTATACAAGGGACAGCAACTCCAAATCTTAATACAAAGTGAACTGAGTGCCTTACATAAAATGACAGGTGTTTCTACTTTCCTGTTAATGACTCCCTAAGTGTGGATGATGATGATCCTTATCAGTCATTACTAAATTTACTTCACAGAAATTAAGAATTAAATTACAGTTTCAAGGCTCATTAGATCTTGTTAAATTTGTTGAATTGCCCGCATGTGTGTGTCTTGTCCTCCATGGGGTGTCTGTAAAGCAGGTGTTTCAGTTCATTGGAAGTTTGTTGCATTCTTTTCTGCCCAAAAATTATTATACAATTGTGTTTGAAATTCCAGGTTGGATTCTTATGTTTGAAGATCAAACTTCAAATAGTCATATTTGACTATTCAAGTTTAGCATAAAGAGGAATAATATGGAAATAGTCTCTTATGGGAGTTTTAACAAAAGAGTATTGAATGTGAAATTCAAGGGCAGAGTAGGAACCACATTCCAAACTTAATGTCTTTCTCACTTGTCTCCATATTCTGATGCCAAACAATTCCAAATACAAGTGCATGTGGAAAGATCTTTTACATTTTTATCCATGCTTATGGGGATGTGTCTTCTAATGCACTAAAATTCTAGCTGATTTTTTTGAATGTAGGGGATATTAAACCAGATAAAAATTACTAATGTTGTATAAGTCTTCCCTGCCCCCATTGTCCAGATAGTCTCTCTTTGGCAAGAAGAAAATGCCCCAGACAAGGTCACCTTTAAAATTTAATGCTCTCCTTTGAAAACTAATATCAAATCAAACTGTATTTTTTAAGTACAAAAAAAAATGTGATTCACAATCAGATCAAATAAAATTCTGGGCTTTAAAACAAATGTTTATATTTGTAAATCAGCCATTTTAAAAGGAAGGAAAGAATTTTATAGCATTTGGAAGATCAATTAACATATCTCATATGTTATTTCATAGTATGAGATGCTATAACTTGTGCTAAATTTACATCGGAAAGTTAGAAACAGAATGAAATTTCACAGTGAATGTTTCACAAAGATATCCTGAGGCAAAGCAATGTCACAAAAAGAGAGAAGAAATGGATAATGGATTTTAGCTTCTTTAATCCTACTCTAGTTTTCTCTGTACCAGTTAATAAAAGTGCCTACATTTAAGGATGAGAAAAAATGCCTTACTTGACATTAATACTAAGAGTAATAATAATAATAAAATCTGAAGCCAGTGACAATAATAAAAATTACTCAATAATCATCTTATTATTCCTATGGTAAGTATCAGTATTTTTTTAGGTCCATAAAACCATAAATTGGGAAATTTATTAAATAAATGAGGAGTTTTAATGGTGAAAAGCTAAGCTTCTAGCAAATTTACTTAAGGAGAAAATGTTTCAATAGCTGGGAGATTAGTACAGCAGTATCTCCTATCACCTGAGGACACATCACAGTTTCAAGACAAATCAATATTCAAATCCTTTAAGAGTTTCAAAAACAACAACAACAACAAAACTGCTAACATTTGTATTACTGAAACAAAGACAATGGAGTTTCCTAAATTATGTATACTTTTTCACATAGAGAGTGCCTGGAATAGGAATAAGAATACAAATTTTTGACATTTTCTATAGACTACTTTACAAGATCAATGAGAGCAGGATAATTTTGGTTAATGGTTCATGAGACATCAATGGATACTGATTCTGAATATAGGCTTTTAAATTATTTGCATTGTAGATATACCACTTTCTCAATATTTTGAGTACTGAACACTTCAAAAATAGGTGCAAATAAAAAGATATTTTAATATTGTGTGATCTCAAGCAGACTCCTACTCAAGTGTAAAATAAGAGGGATAGCACAGTAGTAAATAATTCAGGGATTTGTTATGAGGGAAAAATGAGAGCATGCTTCTTACCTGCTAAATATAAGACATGGGACAGATTAAGCACTTAATAAGTATAAACTATTTTATTACTGCAATTATTAATCTCACAATTTTTAAGAGATACTCAAATCACCATTGTTTCTCCGAGCTATGGTTTGTTATTGCCTCTATAGCTTTGCTTTTTCGGTTTTTTTTTTTTTTTCTTTTTTTAATTTTTTTTGAGTTGGAGTCTCACTCTGTTGCCCAGACTGGAGAGCAGTGGCCGCTCCCGGCCACCGCAGCCTCGACCTGCTGGGCTCCGCCGATCCTTCCGTCTCAGTCTTCCAAGTAGATGGAATTACAGGCATGCGCTACCCATGCCCGGCTGATTTTGGATTTATTGTAGAGATGAGGTCTCGCCGTCCAGGCGGGTCTTGAACCCGCGGGCTCAGGAATTCCACTCACCTCAGCCTCCCAAAGGCGCGGGATTAAGACTGAGCCACTGAGCCCGGCTTGCTTTTTTCAAAATGTCATATAGTAGGAATAATACAGTACATAGCCTTTTCAGATGGACATTTCTCATTTAGTAGTATGCACTTAAGTTCCTTTCATGTCTTCTCATGTCTTGATAGCTTCTTTCCCTTTAGTACTGAATAAGATCCCACCATCTGGATGTACAATATTTTACTTAACTATTCACCTATTTAGGAATCTAGGTTTTGACAATTATAAATAAAGCTGCTACAAACATCCCTGTGCAGGTTTTTGTGTAAAGATAAGTTGTCAAATTATTTAGCTAAATACCAGAGAACATGACTGCTGGATTATACAGTAAGAATATGAATAGTTATGTAAGAAACTACTAGACTGCCTTTCAAAGTGAATGTGTCATTTTGAGTTTTTTTGGTTTTTTGTTTGTTTTGGGTTTTTGTTTGTTTGTTTGTTTCCCCCAGCAGCAAATGAGGGTTCCTGTCATTCTACATTCATACCAGCATTTGTTGTGGTCAGTGTTTTGCATATTAACACTCAGATAGGATACAGATAGTGCATAGTGGCATCTCAGTGTCCTTGTATTTTCCAATAGCCTAATGACATGTGATACCGAACATCTTTTCCTATGCTTATTTGCCATCTTCTCTGTATATCTTTCATTGTATATCTTCTTTAATGAGATGTCTGTTTAGGTCTGTTTATTTGTAGGATTGTTCTTTTCTTATTGATGAGTTTCAAGGATTCTTTGTATATTTCGGAGAGCAGTCCTTTACCAGATGCGGCTTTTGCTCATTTTTTCTCCAGATGTGTGACTTGTCTTCTCATTTCCTTGACACTATTTTTTGCAGAGCAGAAGTTTTTAACTTTAAAGATATCTTATCAATTATTTCTTTCACAGATCATGCTTTTAGTTTTGTATCTAAAAGTCATTGCTATACAGAAGACTACATTTTCCCCTATGCTAGCTTCCAGGAGTTTTATAGTTTTGCATTTTACATTTAGGTCTGTGATCCATTATGAGCTATTTGTGTGGGTGTGAAAGATGTGTCTAGATTGTTTTTATTTTTTTACATGTGGTTGTTTGGTTATTCCAGTACCACATCTTCTTTGCTCTAATCTATTATTGCTTTTGTGCCTTTGTCATAAGTCAGTCTACTATTTATATGGGTCTATAATTATGTGGATTTTAAAATTATTTTCCATTGATTTATTTGTCTGTTATTTTGTCAACAGCACGTTTGATTACTGCATCTTCATAATAAGTTTTAAAATTGAGTATGGACAGTCCTCTGGTTTGTTCTTCTACTTCAATGTTGAATTGGCTGTATGTTGATATCCACAAAATAAGTTTTGGAAATTCTAGTAGGGATTGCTTTGAAACTGTAGATTAAGTTGGGAAGTATTGATATCTTGCCAATATTGAGTCTTTCTATCCAAGAAAATGGAATAGCTGTCTATTTATTTAGTCTTTGACATATTTTGTCAGAGTTTTGTAGTTTTTTCATATATAGTATATATTACATTTATATCAAAATATATAATTTTTAAAATGCTTATGTGAATGCCAATGTGTTTTTAATTTCATACTTCACTTATTCATTGTTGGTATATAGGAGATACATGACTTTTGTATATTAACTTTGTATTCAACAAATTTGAAAGTATCATTTCCTCATTTTAAGAGCAATTTTGGTGATTTTTTTTGGACTTTCTACATAGATAATCTTGATAGTGTGATCTATTTTTTCCCAATCTGTGTAGCCTTTATTTCCTTTTCTTGCCTTATTGCATTATTTAAAACTTAACAGGAAAACTTCGTTGTGTGTGTGTGTGTGTGTGTGTGTGTGTGTGTGTGTGTGTGTTTGTGTGTGTGTGTGTTTAATCAAGTTGAGGAAATTCCTTTCCCTCTATTCCTACTTTTCTGAGATATTTTGTCATTAATGGATGCAAGGTTTTGCCAAATGTTTTTTCTGCATATATTGATATGATCATGTGAATTTTCTTCTTTAGTCTGTTATGTGAGGGATTACATCAATTGATTTCTAATGGAGAACCAGCCTAGCATATCTGGAATAAATCCCAGTAGGTCATTGTATATAATTATTTTTATACATTGCTGAATTCAAATTGCTAGTGTTTTGTGGAGGATTTAAAACTTATGTTCATGAGAAATATTGATATTTTGTTTTATTTTCTGGAGATACCTTTGTCTGGTTTTGGTGTTAGAGTAATGTTGACATCTTGAAATATGTTAAGAGGTATCCCCTCTCCTTCTGTTCTGTAAAAGACACTATAGAGAATTGATAAAATTTCTTCCTTAAATGTTTTGTAGAATTTACCAGTTAACCCATCTGGGTTGGCACTTTCTATTTTGGTGGTCATTAATTATTGATACAATTTTTTAAATACTTACAGGTTTATTCAGATTGTATATTTTTTTGTGAGTTTTGGCCAGTGTAATATAAGTTATCAAATCTTTGGCCATAGTGTTGTGCATTATATTCCTTTATTGTCCTTTTACTTTCAATGGCATCTGTAGTAATGATCTTTTTCTAATTTCTGATATTAGAAATATATGTATTCCCTTTTTTTGTTATTTGGGGATTTTATTTTTATTTTTATTTTTTGAGTTAGCTTGGTTAGAGGTTATTTTATTGACCTTTTCAAAGAATCGCCTTTTGGTTTTGTTGATTTTTCTCTGTTGATTTCAATTTTGTTTATTTCTGCTTAATCGTTATTATTTTCTTTTGCTTACTTTAGATTTAAATTGATTTTCTTATAATTTCCTAGAGTAGAAGCTTAGATTATTGATTTTAGGTTTTCTTCTTTTCTTGTATATGCATTCAGTGCAATACATTTATCTCTCAGTACTTCTTTTGCTGCATTCCACAAATTTTACTAAATTGTATTTTCATTTTAATTTAGCTAAAAATAATTTTTATATTTCTCTTGAGGTTTATTCTTTGATTCATGTATTATTTTTAAATGTTTTGGCTAATCTTCAAGTATTTTGGAATTTTCCTGCTTTCTGTTATTGGTTTCTAGTCTAATTTTATCATAGACTAAGAGTGAATATTGTGTGATTTCAATTATTTTAAATATGTTAAGATGTGTTTTATGGCCCAGAATATGGTTTATTCTTATATATCTTTCATATAGCTTGAGAACAATTCATAATGTGCTGTTGTTGGATGAAGTTGTCTATAAATGTCAGTTACATCCCATTGATTGCTGGTGCCATTGAGTTCAACTATGCCTTCACTGATATTTTCTGTTGATTAAACCTGCCTATTTTTAATGGAGCGATGTTGAAGTCTATAACTAAAATAGCAACTTGTTTTATTTTTCCTTGCATTCTTGTTTTGCCTAATGAATTTAGATAATATTTTGTTGTTGCATACTCATTAAGGATTCATATGTCTTCTTAGAATATTGACCTATTTATCATTACATATTTGAGTCAGTCTTAGAATTTTGATTTCTCTGCTTTATTTCTAATAAATTTCTTTGCTCTAAAGTCTGCTTCTTCTAAAATTAATGTTGCTAATTCTGCTTTCTTTGACTAGTGTTAGTATGGTGCAACTTTTTGCATTTATTTGCTTTTATTCTATAAGTGCCTTTACATTTATAATAGGTCTATGTAGGCAACATATAGTTGGGTTTTGCTTTTGACCCACTATAATAATGTATGTCTTTTAGTTAATATATTTAGACCATTGGCCCCTAAAGCAATTATTGATGTAGTTGGATTATATCTATCATATGTGCTATTGTTTTATATTTATTGTCTTTTGTTTTTTGTTCCTAAATTGCCCTCCACACTTTTTCTGCCTTTTGTAGTTTTAATGGAGCATTTCCTATAATCTCATTTTACCTTCTACCTTAACATATTATTACCCTTTTTTTAAAAAAAATTGTAATTGTTACCTAGAGATTGCAATACACATTTACAATTAATGCCCACTTATGTATAAATAACTTTATCAATATAGCAGATATCTAATAATAGCAAAATATTTCTAATTATTCTCAGCAGTCCTCTATATTTTTGACATCATTCATTTTACTTATACATAAGCAAACATAATTATATATGTATTATTTTCTCTTATTTATTCTTTGATTTTTTTTTCTTTTTTATGTACATCTGAGGTTTTTAACCCATATTACTTGACTTCTCTATATATTTATATTTTAAAAATATTTCCTGTAAGACAGGTCTACTAGAAACAAATTCTCTGTTTTTGTCTTTTTGTTTTTGCCTGAAAATGTTTTTATTTTTTCACTTTTTAAATGATAATTATTTAGGATACAGGATGCTAGTTTGTCATTCTATTTTTTGTTTTGTTTTATTTTGTTGCTTTCAACACTTTAAATACTTTTTCCTCTCTGTTCTTGCTTGCATGCTTTTTGAAGAGAAGCCAGATATACAAGTTGCAGTTTATTTCTCTATCCCCCTGTCTTCTAGTGTCTTTTAGTAATTTGTTTTGTCTTTGATTTACTGAAGTTTGAATATGATGTGTCTAGGTGTTGTTTTCTTGACATTCATCCTACTGGTTTTCTCTAAACTTCTTGGATTTATTTAGTGTCCAACATTAATTTGGGGAAAATTCTCAGTCATTATTGCCTGAATATTTCTACCATTCTCTTCTCACTTCCTCCTTCTTTTTTTATTTCCATTACACATGTGTTAAACCTTTTTAGTTGCTCCATTTCTTAATTCTTGCATATTTTGTTCTATGATCTTTTTCAGTTGTATTTCAGTTTTGGAGGTTTCTGTTATTATTTTCTTAAACTCAGAGAGTTTGCTTTTGCTTTTGCTTTTGCTTGTATTTTTTTTATTTATTTATTTTTTCTCTCAGCCATGTCCCATCTACTAATGAACTCATCAAAGTCATTATTCATCTTGGCCACAGTGTATTTAATCTTCAGCATATTATGTGAGTCATTCTTAGAATTTTGATTTCTCTTCTTACATGTTTACATTTTCCATTAAAGGTTGTAGCATATTAATTATAGCTGTTTAAATGCCCCATCTGATAATTCCAACACCTCTGCTATGCCTAGTTCTGATACTTTGCTCAGTCTCTTCAAAATCTGTTTTTTGTCTGTATTATGTCTTGTAATTTCTTATTGAAAGGTGGATATAACGTACTATGTAAAAGGAATAACAGAATAAAGGCTTTTAGAAGTAGTATTAAGGAGTGGGTGGAAGGAAAGTTTCTATAGTTCAGTTATTGCAGGAGTTTTTAACTCCATTGTCAGCTTAAATCAGCACCTTGGGTTCTTGCTCCCAGAACCAAAAAGATTAGGAGGAATGCAGACACCAAAAGGATGAGAGAAAGGAGAGTATTAAGCAACAAAGCTCTCTAGAAAGGAGAGAGACCTGAAATGGGTTACCTGCAGTGAAGGAGTGTCTTGGTTTATTGTCGTTTTTTATTTCTCCCTTCTAGGGATGTTATTCTCGTTTACGTTTTACCTGCCTCTCACCCTCCTAGCTGTTTCCAGGCCCCCTGCCTTTACTGCGCATGCGTGCTCTTGTCTAAATTTACTCCATCTTGATTATTATCCTTAAGTACCACAGAAAAGCCCACTTAGGAAGGTAAAGCCTCAATGCTAACATCATGCTAATAATATTATAATAAGCTTAGGTTAAGTTAGGATACTTACACTATTGCACCTGCGTTCAGGTAGCAAAAAGTCCCTTTGAACAAAATACCCTGAATAAAAAGGATATCCATAAACACATTAACCACATTTTCAATGGCTAGTTATATAATGGGGGCGATGCAGGGGCATTCCCGCAGGTGTAACTTCTCCTGAAGTCGCTCCCTGTCTCTCTGCTTAGCCAGTGTTTGACTACCTGCTCTCTCACCATGGTTAGTAAGCCTGTGCTCCTGGGTGTGAACTCCATCAGTGCTTCTTGATCCCTATTCTTCCCTCAGTTGAGTCTGGTTGGCTTTAGGGAGTTGTAAATATTTCTCTTTCTCCACTTGGTTGACTCTGGCAAAAATAATTTTTCCCAAGAAAAAGACTTATTTAAAAAAAATAAAGAATATTCTGGTGTATTTTAAAATAGTTCCATTTTCTCTCCTCCTGACAGAAAGACATGGGATTTTTAAAAATTATTAGTTTCTGTAAAAGTTAGTTTGCATTCCTGGAAGTAAAACTCACAAAAGTGTGGGAGTTCCCCAGGGGATGAGATACCCTTGAAGTTTGTGACTGTTAGACTTGCCCACTCTGAGCTTCCAGCAATTTGTCAATTATAAATTTATCTTTCTACCCCAGCACTGGATCCTTTGGAGATTTCCTGTGAGTTTGTGTTCTCATAAACTGTGTTTCTCTGTATCTACCTGCATGTCTCTTCAGTGTTAGGGTCAGCAGTTTGCCCTGTGACTTTATCTCTGACAGATCTAAGAAAAGTTGTTGATTTTTTTCAGTTAGTTCAACTTTTTAATTGTTTTATTAAATTGTTTTATTTTAAAGATATGGGGTATAATTCAGGGTTAGGTATATCAATGTTCATTATGCAGGTACCCTTGTTGATGAGGTGTGCCCCCTCCTCTGGCAGATTCCCACTACTGCCAATCCTGCCCCCCACGCCCCCGTGCCCCAGCAGTTTCCTATTACTGCCAAGTCTTATCTTATAGTATTAGGATAATTGTTCAAGGTCCGCTTATGAGTGAGAATGTGATACTCAGTTCTTTGTTCCTGTGATAGATCACTCAGTATTATAGACTCTAAATCCATCCAAGTTGCTGTGAAGTTCATAATTTTGTCCTTCTTTATGACTGTGTAATATTCCATTGTGTATATGTACCACATTTTTTTTTTATCCAGTTCTTTTTTGATGTGCAGCACAGTTGGTTCCATGTTTTTGCTATTGTGAACAATTCTGCAATAAACATACATGTGCAGGTATCTTTTTCATAGAATGATGTGAGTTCCTCCGGGTATATTCCCAGTAGGGGGATAGTGGGGTTGTATGAAAGGTCGATTTTTAGAACTTTTAGGAATCACCAAACTGTTTTCCACAGAGTTTGTATTAGTGTACACTCCCACCAAGTGTTCCCTTTTCCCCACATCCTCTCCAGCATCTGTTGTTTTTTGAGTTGTTGTTGATGGCCATCCTGACTGGAGTTAGGTATCTCAGTGTGGTTTTAATTTGCACTTCTTTGACGACTGGTGAGGCTGAGCAATTTTTCATGTATCTGATGACTGCTTGTATGTCTTCTTTTGAGAAGCATCTATTCATATCTTTGCCCACTTTGTAATGGGGCTGTATTTTTTTTTTTTTTCTATTCGGCACATTTGCGTCCCGCCCTGTAGACCCTATATGTTAGACCTTTGTCAGACACAGAGTTGGCAAATATTTTTTCCCAGTCGGTGGGTTGTCTCCCTTCTCTCTTGATGGTTTCTTTGGCTTTGCAGTAGCTTATCAGTTTGATGAGTTCCCACTTATCTATCTTATCTCTTATGGCATGGGCACTGACAGAGTGGTGATCTCAAAGCTTCTTATACATCAGAATGAAAGCCCAGAAACTTTTTTTATTGACAATAATTCATAGCATAATTTTGCAAATGACAAAAAATGTTTCTCACAAAAATATTGAAAAATCACTGAGTCAGAAGACCATCCAGACATTTCCAAACACAAAAATATTTGAAATACTAACCTGGTTATGCAATTTTTTAATCCAGTGGATTCATTTTCTCAGGAGTGTTATTGTATCTTCTATTATTTTTAACTAAAACAACAAAAGTAACCAAAATAGAAACCTCATAAAATTAATAATTAGACATTGCCTTAAGATGCAATAATTTGGCTGGAGAAACTTATTTTTTTCTTTGAGGTCTGTTGAAATTCAGAACCCATAATAAATCTGGGTTAAAGTACCTAATAACCAGTATTAAAAAATGCACTGAAATTCAGCTCATAAATTATCCTAAAAGAATACATCATTTATAAAATATCATTATATGATATTCTATACATACAAATACTTTTTAATTCTAAATTTTTCTATAGCTGCTTTCCTTTTGCCCAGTGTTCTCTAAAACTATATTAAAATATATTCAAAAGAACAAGCTGAGGAAGTTAATATTATTACAACATAAATCACATTAGCAAGCTACTTAATAATTTAATATGAGCACATATTAAGTAATGATGGATTTCTATTCATAATTTAAATATAGATAATTCAAATAAAAATATAAATTTGTAAATACCACAATGAATGGGAAAATATAAAATCATATGTAAAGATATCTTAATATTTTTCCATTGTTCTTGATGTAAATTCAGTGATCGATTTATTCTATTAATTTAGAATATTAAAGTGCTTTTAATACCTAAATTACTTAGTTTACCTCCTATATCACAAAATCAAAAGCAAAAAATTATAATAGTTCTACAAAGGAATCAGAAAATCATTAATTAAATGATGGTGTGGTATTTCAGAAATTTAATTATTCTACCTTATAAACCTCCCATGAATCTTACGTGTTTGAATAAATATATCAGTTTATCTCCTCTAACTGCCTGCCACATGTCTTTTTAAAATGCAATAACATTATCCCATCCGATTGCTTTTCATAGGCAATACAAGTTCATAATCCAAATAAGTAATAAACTGGTAATAAACATAAAAACAAAGGCCATTTAAATCTCACAATTAATTTCTAAAATTTCTGAACATATAAATATTTTCCCAATAATTTTTAACAAATTTTTCAGATAAAATTTTCAAAACAAACATGCAAGAAACCAGTCAAGTCAGTTTATATAGGTTTTAATTTTTCTGGATAAATTTTAAATCAAGTTGTAAATATGACTACTGTTTTATTATGTTTGTATTAATTCTTTCAAAGTGTGTTACGATTTCTTTTTTCTTTTTCCAGATTAAAGGTACTGTAATTTTCATCCTTAGATGTGCCCTTTGAAGACCATTGCAAAGCAAATGTCAATCTGGTGGCAACTGTTCTGTCACTTACATTTAGTTGATGGCGTCTGATGGAATAAACAAGATAAGGCTGCTTGTAGAGGTTCCATGGTATCAATTTGAAATATAAATTCCTTTGTAGTTTAAACTCTATCTTACAGAATACTTTATAAAATTCCAGTGCCAAGAACATAGTAATCTCTGAGTCATTTTTGTCCAAAATTCTGAGATTTAATCTGGAGAGGTCATATATAGAACATAATTTGCCCCAATAAAGACAAATTTATTGATGCTTAAGGGATGAACCAACTAACTTTCATAGGTTTTTACTTACTGAAAGTGGTGTGTTTAAATAAGATTGGACCAGCCCCTGCATCCTGGGGAGGAAGCCTACTTTGTCATGGTGGATGAGTTTTGAGATGCGTTGTTGGATCTGGTTTGCTATAATCTTGCTGAGAATTTTAGCATTTATGTTCATCAAGGATATTGGCCTATAGTTCTCTTTCTCTGATAGATCATTACCTGGTTTGGATATCAATGTGATTTTTAGCTTTATAAAATGATCTGGGGAGAGTTCCATCCTTCTCAATTGCCTGGAATACTTTCAATAGGATTGATATCAACTCAACCTTGTATGTTTTGAAGAATTCTGCTGGAAAGTGACCTGATCCAGAGCTTATTTTATTTATTTATTTATTTTTTGGTAGGTAGTTTTCTTCTTTTTTTTTCTTTTTTTTTTTTTTTTTGAGTTGGAGTCTCACTCAGTCACCCAGACTGGAGTGCAGTGGCCGCTCCCGGCCACCGCAGCCTCGACCTGCTGGGCTCTGGCGATCCTTCCGCCTCAGCCTTCCGAGTAGCCAGAATTACAGGCGTGTGCTACCATGCCCGGCTGATTTTTTGATTTATTGTAGAGATGAGGTCTCACTGCCCAAGTGGGTCTCGAACCTGCAGGCTCAGGCAATCCACTCACCTCAGCTTCCCAAAGGTGCGGGATTACAGGCTGAGCCACCAAGCCCAGCTATGAGCAGACACTTTTTATAAGAAGACATACGAGCAACCAACAGATACATTAAAAAAATGTTCAGCTTTACCAGTCATTGAAGAAATGCAGATTAAAACCACACTGAGACATCACCTAACTCCAGTTAGGATGGCCATCATCAGTAACTCAAAAAACAATGGATGCTGGAGAGGGTGCAGGAAACGGGAACACTTCTACACTTTTGGTGGAAGTGTTCCCGTTTCCTAGTACAACCTCTGTGGAAAACAGTTTGGCAATTTCTAAAAGATCTAAAAATCAACCTTCCATATGACCCTGCAATCCCCCTACTGGAAATATACCTGGAGGAACAAAATCACTCTGTGAAAAAGATATCTGTACATTCATGTTTATTGCAGCATTATACACAATAGCAAAAACATGGAACCAACCATGCTGCCCATCAAAAGAGGACTGGATTAAAAAATGTGGTATATATACACAATGGGATATTACACAGCAATAGAAAATGACAAAACTATGAACTTCACAGCAACCTGGATGAACTTAGCGTCTATAATACTGAGTGATCTATCACAGAAACAAAGAACTGAATAACCGTATGTTCTTACTCATAAGAACAATTACCTAATACTATAAGAGAAGACTTGGCAGTAGTGGGAAACTACAATGGGAGGGGGGAACAGGAGTCAGTAGTGGGAACCTGTCAGAGAAGGGGGACACACCTCACCAACAGGGGTACCTGCATAATTAACAGTTCTATACCTAACACTGAAATTGAATCCCACATCTTTAAAATAAATTTTTAAGTAGCCAAAAAAAATTAATCAAATAAATAAATATGATTGGACCACCACTCAACATTCACACTATCAAACATACAAAAACTGCCAAACCAAAATCAGTATAATCTTTTTGCAATAATTTGATTTTAGTTCTTATGGAATATATGACAATGACCAAGTTTGAACGTATCATTAATGCATGGTTTTGACATAGTATTAAATATTAGTTACATGGAGGGTTCCAATCCTTAAGAAAAAATTTAGTGAATCTCTTTCATCTTTCTTACATTCCCTACTCAACTAGACTTTTATAACTTTAGTTTGCATTGACCCTCTACTGTTGTTTTGTATTCTATTCAAGTGATGTGTTTAGCTAGCCAATATAACCTGTTAACACAGTGAATTTCCTAGCAGTGATTCAGTAGCTGTCACAACAATCAGCATGGGAACACCTAAATGCTATAGAAGGCTTCTTATTGATTGCTATAAAAACACACAAATAAAATGTGAACTCTGAAAATCTATTTACAGCCATAAATGTAATCCTTAAGTAAGTTTGTTGATTTTCAGCTAGCTTTGCTTGAGTGACTCTTTTCCTTCAAGGACATCTATTATACGGCCACATTTACAAGGAGCCTACAATTACAATGTATTTTGAAATGCCTATCTTTTAATACAAAAATGTTAACAATTACTTTCTTGACAATAAACATAATAAACCCATTTGTCCAGGCTTTAATTTACACCCCTGTAATATATATTACCCAATAGTCAGTGTTTGTATAACAAACCACCATTTTGGGAGCACAGTGGTAAATTGAAAAACCCACTGGATTTGCATGATTTACATTTATTTCCTCTTCTGATATTTCCTGGAAATATGTCATTCATCTTGCTCAACTTCTTTGAGTTTCAAGGAAGTTATAGTCCTTGACATTTCCAGAGTTATGCATAAAGCAATTTTTGGAGTTCTATAACAGTTAAAGGTCATTTTTATTAATATATTTACAAATTTGTAAATTGAAATATAATATCCCAATATCTGTATCCTCCATCTTGCATGAAGCTTGTTGCTGAGAGAGAATCAACAGTGGTGGTATTCACAACTTTTTAAAAAAATTTTAATAACTTTCGGGGGTTCAAATGGTTTTTGATTACATGAATGTATCGCATAGTAGAGAAGAAGTCTGGTGCTTAAGTGTACCCAACGCTTGTACCTGTATACATAGTACCTGATAGGTGATTTTTCATCCCTCCCCTTCTTTTCACCCTTCCCCTTCTGAGTCTTTAATGCCCATTACACCATTCTATATACGTTTGCAGTTCTTTAGCTTAGTTCCAATTTGCACGTGAGAACATTTGTTATTTGGTTATCTGCTTGTGTGCTACTTCAGTTAAGATGACGGTCTTCAATTCCATCCACGTTGCTTCAAAAGTCATTATTTAATTCTTTTTTATGACTGAATAGTATTCCATAGGATGTGTGTGTGTGTGTGTGTGTGTGTGTGTGTGTGTATGTGTGTTCATTTTCATTATTCACTTATCAGTTGGTTGGCATTTAATAATTGGTAAAGCAGGATCACCGAACAAGAAAGATTAACGACTGTCTAATCACTTTAAACAACTGATTACACTTCGACTAGTGTGTACTGCATAAGTGATGTATTAGTTTACCAGGGATGTTGTAACAAAGTACCACAAACCGAGAAACTTAAATGTATTGTCTCAAAGTCCTGAAGGCTAGAAAACCAAGACCAAAATGCAAATAGGACTGATTACTTCCAAGAACTGAGAGGAAAAATCTGCTCCATGCCTCTTCCTGATTTCTGGTGGTTTGCTGGCAATCTGAAGCATTCCTTGGCTTGTAGAGGCATCACCTCAATCTCTGCCTTCACATGACATTCTTTGGTGGGAGTAAGCCTCTATGCCCAAATGTTCCCTTTTCACAAGGATACCAGTCATACTCAAAAGGAGCTTACCCTAATGACTTCATCATAACTAATTATATCATTAATGACCTTATTTTTAAAACAGATTACATTCTGAGTTACTGGGCATTAGGATTTCACATAAAAATTTCAGTGACTACAATTCAATTTATAGCAAATAGAATACAAATGTAATAAACACAGATGCTGCAGCATGAATCACCTGCAATACATTTTGTAAAATGCAAATGTTCCTTAAAATAATCAGTCATTTATCTTTCATAGTGCCATTGATTTTGCAATAATTATTTTTCTATCAAGAATGTATAGAAAAATGTCACCTAGAAATTAATTGGCATATATTTTCAAACTGTGTGTAATAATAATAAAGTTGATATTTTTATGACCAAAACTTAGAAAATGTATCAAATTTTGAGGAAAAAATAATTGTAGTAGCATCTAAGGTGTCAAATTCCGGCACATTAACCCTTTTTCCTTATATGGCAGTTAATAAAATGAACATGTTAAACCAAGATAGCATTCAGAATCAGAGACTGACAGGAATTAAGATTTAATAACAATTCATGAAGAAAGAAGCAAATATCTCACATTATTGCCAAGCTACAAATTATATGCACACATATATTCATATTTAGTTTAGCATCATAAGTAAAATGTGTGTCCTGTGTTTCCACTAAGAAAGGGAACATTGGTTAAATTTCATAAAAACGCTCTTGGGTAGCCCTGTGTTTCCACTAAGAAAGGGAACATTGGTTAAATTTCATAAAAATAGCCTTGAACAGTCCAATTCGGATACCACAAGAAGCATTAAATGCAAACTCAGAGATCTTAATGATGGTGTTGAGTTTTGCACAGTGGAAGCTGAGATGTATTTTATTTCCTTAAGCTTTATGAGGGTAATATGTTATAAATGTGTAGTTCAAGTAATAGATAAGCCTGATACTTTAAGGCTGCAGCTGTAGACATGTGGTTCAGAGCAAAGTGCTTGGGGCATGGTTTTATAGAGAGGCTATATTTCATCACAATATCCTTCCACTCCAGCATATAAGAGTAAATGCAGTAGAGCTCATTTTAAAATCTCCTCAAAGACTATCTGTGGAGAGAAAAAGAGTTGTGGTTCACCAATAGTACCAACAGCTTTTCTATTGTTTAACACTTTCTCCACAGAATGAGTAATGACAACAAGAACCATTAGCACTTTGGAAGTAATATTAACTCCTTCAGGCCATCAGAGTATTCAAATGTGTCACTTCAAGCTATAAAGTCATTGTAGAATTCTTCTTACCTCCATTATATCTAATATATTAACAAGATATCGTTCTCTTCTACAACAATTTTAATGCCAAATAATCATTTTATTAAGCTTTTTTTTCTTTTTGGTGTCTTTCATTTGTAACATATTTAAATAATTACTTTAGAACGTTTTTTGTTATGACTTCATGAAACAAAACTCTCCAGCATGATTTCATTGAAACTCATAGAATAAGGCGGTGGGAACATAGAAAAGCACTTAAAAATGAACTGAGTTGTTTATGAATTCAACAAATATAAAACTTAGGTCTATGTGGAGTCACTCAACTGTTGCATTTGCCTGAAAGCAGCTATTAAATACAGTATTTCTATCCTATAATATACCACAAGATATAGTAAAGGCAATATTAGGATATTATAACGTACTTCAAAGGGGGAAGAGGGTAGGAAAGTGAATGGTGCAGCCCTTAGAAAAGTAATAATAATAAAGTAGTCAATTTGTGTTTGATATTCATAATTGATCAGGCACTATGCTAAGTACTTTCTACAGAGGTTAGTACAAAACAATTCTACAAAGTTGGTGATATTGTTATCTAAAAATTGAACTCAAAGAAGGAAGTACAAAAGCATATATTTAATCAACTGTGCAAATTCATTGATATAAAAATAAATCAAGATATGGAATCTCAGAAGTCATTTTTTAAGGAAACACTTGATTTTAATATTATATTGAAAGCACTGAAGCATAACGGAAATAAAATTGGCTGGAGAATAATAAATGCACAGTGTTTTTTTTATCTGTGCTATCACTAATAATTGTAAGCAAGAAAACAGAAAATTCATATCAATTTGATTCCTTAAAACATTTTTTCTAAAGAGAAAAGTCATCAATGACTTTATGTCAAATATCTTATGAAAAATGTTTGTTTAAAAAGACACACATAAAAGAAAACTACAGACCAATATCCCTTATGGACATAGATGCAAAAATTCTCACACACAAAAAAAAAAAGTATTAACAAACCAAATTCAACACTACATAAAAAACAATATACCCCAATCTAGTAGGTTTTACTCTGGAGATGCAAGGGTGGCTCAACATACACAAGCCAATAATAAACGTCATCCATTACATAAGCAGAATTAAAAACCAAAATAATACAATCATTTTGATAGATGCAGAAAAAAGCATTTGATAAAATCCAGCATCCCTTCATGACAAAAACCCTCAACAAAATAAGTATAGAGAGAACCTTCCTCGAAATAAAAAAAAGCTATATACAACAAACCCACAGCCAATGTCATCTGAATGGAGAAAAGTTGAGGACATTTTCCATAAGTGGAAAAAGGCAAAGATGCCACTTTCACCACTACTAATCAGCATAGTACTAGAAGTCCTACCACAGTAATTAGGCAAGAAAAGAAATGAAGTATATGCAAATTGGAAAAGAAGAAATCAAACTATCTCTGTATGCTGACAATATGATCCTATGCATAGAGAACCCTAAAGACTCCTCCAAAAGACTTCTGGACGTGATAAATGAATTTAGTATAAAGTCACAGGACACAAAATCAACACAAACAAATCAGTATCACTGCTATACACCAATAACAACCAAACTGATAATCAAATCATGAACTCAATTCCATTTACAATAGCAGCTAAAATGCTAAAAGACCTAGGGATATATTTTACCAGGGAGATGAAAGTCCCTGCAAGAAGAATTACAGAACTTTAATGAAAGAATTTCAGAGGACACAAACAAATGGAGAAACACCTCACGTTCATGGATTGGAAGACTCGACATTATTAAAATGAGCATATAGCTCAAAGTAATGTATAGATTTTATGCAATCCCTACCAAACTACCAACATAATTTTTGGGGTTTTTTTTTTGCATTTCTTAAAGATTAAGATACCAAGTGTTGAAATCCTAGAAGCCAAATTCAGAGAAAGATTAGTGTGCTTTCAGTTGTAGGCAAGATAGTTGTATCACATTAGTTGCATGGTGTTAGTTGCACCATGTTAATTGCACTTATGTTAGGCAGAACTATTACCTTGTTATTGACTTTAATTTGACATTAAGCACTGATTAAGGAGATTCATCTGGGTGCCACATTGACTAGGACTGAATCTTGGATTAATGGACTTATTTATAGGTGACTACTTGATCAGATTAAGAAATATTTAGAAACCTGGTAAAGTATAATTTGGGGTACTTTTGTGAGAGTTTCCAGAGAATATTAGTGTGTGGGTCTGAGTGGGTCAGGTGGGGAAGTGTTGCCTTCAATGTTGGCAGCCAGCATCCAATGGACTGATGGACTGGAGAGAAAAAATACAGAAGGCTATTGGTCTCTCTTTGCAAGCTGGGTCAGAATTTTCTTCTGCTACATTGGGTGTCAGAAATTTGACTCCATGAAAGTGCCTCATGATAAGGTTGACTTTGTGTGTCAGTGTTGTGCATGTCTATAAAAACATGAAAACTTCTTAAATGAAGACATGTCCTTTTTGTACATTTACATTTGAGAAAGAGAAAATTTATCAAGATTCAGCTCTTTGGGCAATTGCATATGAGGTGGTGACTCATTATGGTTTTTCATTCAAAAGACATATTGTCTGTCACAGTATTTCAGATGACCACAGTATTTCAGATGGCCGAGTGCACACAATTGCCAAACATGGTGACATGAGTGTATATAGTTAATTTTTGACCTATTTTGTTATTAATACAGTTCACCTGCTCATAATCATTATACATGTGTAGCTATCATTAGTATACTTGAGTGTGTTTATGCTTGCAAAAATATGCATATTATTTTTGCCAATTTTATTGTATAAAGTGGCCTATGAAGTATTCTCTCTCGTGATATATGTTTCTCAAATATTTTTAAATGTAAATAAATGTCTTTCAAATAATTATATGATATTGTTTTTTGCAGAAGTATGTTTTTGGGATTGTGTTTTTCAAGATTATATTTGGCTTCTTCAAGAACAAGTGGTGAATTATATGACTATTGATAGTCCGTAAACCCAAGAAAGTTTAGCAAATCCTCAACTTAAATGTTTGTTTCTAATGAGAAATACTACCTTCTTTCTGAAAAATCTCCACTAAAACCATTAACAAGTCCATGTCTTAAATCTCCCTCAGTTCAAAAAAGAGAACACACACACACACACACACACACACACACACACACCCACACAAAGTGTCACCATTGCCTCCTTGTTTAAAGAAGGATCTACCTCCTTCTCAATGGATTTTTCAGAGAGCCTTTTCATTTCCTTCTATTCTATTCTCTGATTTCTCTCACAAAGTCTCATTCTTTACCTCTCTACAATGTGGCTTCTGGTGCCATACTCACACCATACTCATTTCAGATGCAGGGAAAGATTATGCAGTTGGTCATTTGGATTTGCACAAAAGCTTTTGACCTTTTAAACATCTCAGTGAATCGGGCTTGATGGCTCAGCCTGTAATCCCAGCATTTTGGGAGGCTGAGGCAAGTGGATTGCCTGAGCCTCCTGGTGCAAGACCGGTCCAGGTAATTTGGTGCGACCTCATATCTACAATAAATCAAAAATTAGTCAGGCATGGGAGAGCACACCTGTAGTTCCCACTACTTGGAAGGCTGAGGCAGAAGGATCGCGGAGCCCAGTAAGTCGATGCTGCGGTGGCCATGAGCATGCCACTGCACTCCAGCCTTTGTGATGGAGTGAGACTCTAACTCAAAAATAAAAATAAAAATCTCAGTGAAAGTAAGGTATGAGTTGAATTATCAACATAGGTAATATAGCTATTGCATTGAATATTTGTAAATTTATTAGTGATATTATATGCAGTTTCAGTGGCTCTCCCACTTTTAATAACATAACAGTGCTATACTATACTGAGAATACTCAATCTGTTTTGAAATTTTCTTCATGCTTCACTTTCAAGATATCACTTTTCTTTCATTTGCCATCCAACTCTCTTAACACTCTTCTTTTTTTTTTTTTTTTTTAACTTTTGGTATAAACCAAGATATTATTTTTGCCCCTTTCTCTTATTCCACTTAGATTCCTCCATGTGAGATTGTCCTTTCCCCCACTCTGAATTTATCTTGTTTCTCCTCTGAGTGAATGGTGTTACTAACCACTTTTATACCTAACTCAGAAATAAAAGATTTGTTCTTGATTTCTCTTTCTTTTTTTTAAATCTCATCACCCTCCAATAGTCACTAAACTCCCTTTCTCTCCTACCTCTACACATATCTCAGCGCAATCTTTTCCTTTTACCTTTCTCCTTACTGCTATTCTTCCAGTTTGCATTATTTCTTACCTAGGTCTATACATCTTATCAAACAATTTATGAGGAAAAAGGAATTAATTAGCCTCAGAAGTGTGATCACATATATGAAAACCTGGCTAGTATTCTCTCTACTGCCAAATTCAAGAAGACCTGTCACATTTATTCTGGGCTATTATATATTTAAACATGGATCATACAGGCAGACTGCTTATGCTTACACTAAATACCAAGCCTGTGGGAATCTGCATAAATAAAAAGTAGGTATCAACCAGCTTATTTATTATTTTCTTCTTTACAAACAATGAAGATTAATACAGTCACATTTGAAGGAGGAAATGGAAACTAGCATATATTGACACCTACTACATTTCTGACTATTCTAGGAACATTGCATATTATTGCACCACACTATACACTTTTTGAGGGCAAAAGATTGTGTCTTGTTCATTTTTAAAGCTCCAGCACTCTTTTTTTTAATCATATAGTAGGTATTCAATAATATTTGCTTATTAATTAAGGGTGTTTTCTTACAACTATATAAGGTAGTTCTACTACTATAACAGTTTAACAAATGGGCAAATCAATATTTGGAGAAATAATCTGACCTATGCTTTATATATTTATTTACTTTTATAAATTTCTTATGTTCCCTGAGGATATATGTATTGTCTGGATAAGACAAGTCAAAGGTGTTATTCTCACAAATGTTAAAATCCAATGGAGGCAGACGAAACAAGGAAAAGATGAATGGGTGGATAAATGCAGCATCCTGTTTTAGTCACTTTTTGTTTCTAAGGTGACCCCAACTTTCACAGAATAGTCAGCCATCAGCCATTCAGCAAAAGTGTATTGCTACCTGTAGAGATAACTGTTTTTCAGATAGTGGTAATCTGTATGAATAAAATAAAACAGGATTATGTCACAGAGTGATTGAGGAGAAGGTAGACAATATTAGGTGTTACAGTCAGGAAAGGGCAATCTGAGGTGATGATGTTTGTATGACTAGTGAAAAAGAAAATCGTATAAAAATCTGGAGGACAGGGACTCCAGGAAGATAACAAATACAAATGTCCAAGAACCCAAAAGAATGCCAGAATGACCAGCCTTAGTGGGCACAAAAAGTGTAAAATCTGATTCCAAAGGTCACATTGTCTTTGGTCAGTTCAGTAGCCATAGAAAAATATAACTCAAAGGTATTTGTTTTTTAATCTTCTTGGAAGACAGTCTTATACTTATGATTATTTTGTATATTGGAGTTATAAATGTCAAAATAGTCCCTTAGTGAAGAAAAACCACATAGAAGACAAAGAAGAGTTTATGTCCAATTGTAAACTCAAAAAACCCTAAAAGTTGAAATTATGTGTGTGCATATAAATCATTACCATAGAAATACATAATAGGTTCATATCTGTGTTTATAGGTATTTCTTAGAAACAATTTTCAAAGACTATATTTTTTGCAAGAGTCATCTGAATTTAGATATGTTATTTTAACATCCCCTAATGGTTCTTTGATAAAATTGGGGGATTGCTTGACAAATTTATAATGTAAGTGTAAAGTAACATATTTTCTTCTCAGAATAGAGTTTATTCCATTTACTCCAAGAAAAAAGAATTTTTTTTTAAAAAGGAACAAATGAAAGTAACTAACTATATATCTTTATGACATAAGATACTAACTTCTTAAAAGAGATAAAGCAACTCTCTTTCAAACTATACAATATCTGAGGTTCACTTCAGAAATGAGAAAATAAAATCACTATCTAAATATCATCCGCTATAGGTTTCCTTCTGTCACTAAACAATGTGATATACTAGTTTTTCCTCTTATGAAACTCTGTTCATATCAAAAATGTGTAAAAGTAGAAAAATGAAAAAAAAACAGTTAAAATTCCACAATAACAAGGATTTAGAGGCTTTTCATCCATAAACAAAATATTTTTACCCAAATAATTATACAAAATTGGCAAGAGAACAATTATTTATGTTCTTTTCCAGATAACATTTGGAGGCCCTGTAACAGAATCACTAGGTCACAGAATGTCTTTGGGGCCAATCAAAGACTTCCAGGTTACCTCTTTGTGAGCTTTCTGCTGTTTCGCTTCTACTGTGGCCCTCTAAATATATTCCCTCCCTTTTATTTTCATCTGAGCAGTTAGATGCTTTTCAGAGCCCATCTATTAACTAACATTATATTTGTGAGTAATTATGCTATGTGCTTTCCTCTCTTGTAACTCTTGAAGATGCAGGGTGGGAGCTGTTTTACCCATCTTAAATACAAGTGAAAAGGGAGCTCTGTAATCTCCAACCTTGCTACAAGAGAAAGAAGAAAAGAAGCCTTATTTGTAGTCCCATATATATTGCATATATTTGATTCCAAGAATTTTTACTTTTCGGCCCATTCATGGGATTTGTAGCCACTTGCTTACATTGTCAACTATCAATTCACATGAGATTTTCATTAATATAGCGATAGATGACCTTTAAGAAGGCTAAAGAGTTTTGAGGAAAACCAAGGAACCAATTATATAATCTGTCTACACAATTTCAAATGACCAGATTATAGAAGATGCTAAAAATGTTGATGACTTGATTTACAGTATGTATCTTGCCCTGTTAGAGAGACTGAGATATAAATTGTTAAACCTTCATAGCTTCAGTAAGATAGATAACTATTTAGCTGGGAAGATAAAAGCCAATTTCCTTCACCCTTAGTGGTAGAAAGGGTAGGCATTTTGTTCAGTTGGTTTGGTTTTATGCACTCATGCTCTGGTTGAAAAGTATAAATGTACAATAATAAAGTAATGATAACAGCCATGTTCCATTTTCCATTTCTATCTTAATAGCTCCAGGTAGGTAATTTTACTGTGTATATAAATCATTAGTCTTCAGCAGCCACCCTGTTCTCTAGTTATTCTTAGGCTCCAAAGCAGTTTTATTTTGCTAAGAACCACTCTCGACTGTCTCTGGAGTGATGGCAGGGGTGAGGGAGGATTCAAATTAGCTTCAAGGTACATTTACTTCTATTACTCAGGCATAATACCCCTATGACATACAGACCATTTCCTAGTCAAATACTAATTTACAATTGTCCTGGATCTGTATAACCAGCATGCACTGCTAAATCTCTTCTGACTAGGTTTGATTTCAATGATAAAAACCGAACATTTTTGATGATTCCAGACTTCTCAGTGAAAAACAAAAGCAGTAATTTTGCCCATAATTTAAAAAACATCATCAAGGACAGGTTTCAGGAAAAAGTCCAGAGGGAATATCTATGTAATAAATAAATTTCCTCCAAAGGGGCCAAATAAACTTTAATTGATTTGCTAAGCCACTTCAGTCAGAAATGTTATGAAGAGAAAATTAAGTGTTCAGTAGAACTTTGGTAAGACATTTACAGACTTTGGTCCTTAATTCAAGTTAGAAACCCATGGCTTACTAAAGGTTAATGTTTCCATAACTTTTGTGTTTCTACAACTATATTTAGCAAGTATTTAGGAGACAATTAAGTACAGAGTAGCTATTTTTTTTAGAAGAAATAATAGAATAAATAAAAGAATTATGTATTTTTCTTTTGTCTTTTTTTTTTTTGCTATAAGAAGTGCATTACTATAATATGAAGGTAAGTTGGGAAAAGGGAGATTCTATTTCCCTTCCAGCTTTAAATAATAATAATAATACTATAGTACAATCAAGAGCAATTAAATAATACAATCTCTGTGCCTGACAAATAATAGGCACTTGATAAATATTTGTTGAATTGATGCTATAGCACATGATGGGCAAAAACTGAGAATAAAAATGACTAAAGAAATAAGAAGTGAAAGTACAGGCATAAGCATGTATGAGGGTCAAAAGTGACTCACTTGAACTAGACTCCAATTCAAGACAGTAAGAAAAAGAACAGGGGGACTTCTGGCAAGATGGCAACAGGCTGGCAAGGTCTGTGACAGCTTCTGTGAAAGAGAACATCCATAAGGACCCTAGCTCTCTCCCAGTGGCTGCAGCCCCCATCTTCCACAGCCTGCTCTTCACAGGGAACTCAGCCGCCACTGTCACCCGCGGTGACTACTCAGATATCATGATGAACCGGGCTACTCCTGCAGTCACCGCACAGGACTGGGCTGCTCCTGCAGTCACAGATACCACCGCTGTGGTCATTTCCAGCTCATACCTGAAGAAACCCACGACTTCAGACCATGAAGCCCCGCAAGCAGGATCTTCTGAGATCCCCGCTGCCACGCCACGCCCCTAGCCCAGAGAAAGGCCTGTGGAACTCCACCAGTAAAGTTGCCACGGCAGGTTGCAGATCCATAGCAGGCTCCCTCCCCTCTGAACTGTCACACAGGATAGCACCACTTGCTAGGGAACCAAGGTAATAACATCAAAACGGGAAAGGCAGAGGCTCTTCCTGCTTGAAAAATGGAAAAAGTCAGATCTCAGTGATAGACTGGGCAGGAGGTGGTCCATATCTGAACTGTTCTTCACAGCAGGCCAGGGGAAACTGACCCTAACGGTGAACAATTCCACCAGCCTGCAAAGACAGCTAGAAATCAGAGCTAAAAGGACATTGGACTTAAAGAAAATCTCCGAGTGTGCTTGACTGGTTCTGTTAGTCTACTGGCTTTAATCTATCTCACCCCCCTTTTTTTCTTTCTCTCTCTTTTTTTTCCTTCTTTTTTTCTTTTTTCTTTTCTTCCCCCGCCCCCTTTTCCTTTTTTCTTATTTATCTGTAAATCCCATATGGGTATAAAGGAATAGCACACCAATACGGAGGTTTATCAGAGTGTACATTAGCATCATTGTATGTTTTAGATTTTTATATGGTTGTTGATTAGTTTTCAGTCATGGTTATTGTTTTTCTTTATACTTGTTTCAGTCTTTGTGTTTCTTTTCACTTACCAGTCGGTACACTCGACTGTTTCCCCTCTCAACCCTCTCTCTCTCTCTCTCCACCCCCCCTTTCCCCACTGCCTGCTCCACTTTCTCCCCTCTGTTAACCTCATTTTGCTTTCAGGGAGTAAACCTACAACCCCACTGCATGGACAGACTCCAAGGCAGTGGGAAGTGGGTTTCAGACTATCCATATGGCTGTTGGTGAACACCAGGATCTGCAGAGAGATTTTGAATCACAGATCCCCCCTTAATTAAATCCCAAAACTACAAAAAGGACTGCCCTCAACCCACAGTCCAACTCCAGAACTGAACAAAGCAAGAGGAAATATATTAGGAAGAATAGGAGATTGAAAAAACAGAAGTAAAAGAAACCCCTCCACCACTGTATAAGAGAATTAAATAGAAGGTGGGGAAGTGGAGGGAATGGAAAAGTAGGGAGGGAAAATCTACACAAATGAAGAAAACCCAAAGAAGAACACAGGGCTCACACAGACCCCTGGGAGGTCAGACACTGAGAAAACAGACTTCGGAACACAAACAATGAAGAGCCTCCAGAATGACTGGTCACAAGCAACAAACCCAGACATAAAGGAATTAATAGAGAGAATTTAAAAAATTGAGGAAAGACAAGAGGAAAATAGGAAGGAGCTGATGACAGAAATAACAGCAGTAAAAAATACTGTGATGGAAAAAAAATAACAAACTAATTAGCATGGAAAGCAGAATTAACCAAGCAGAAGAAAGAATCTCAGAACTTGAAGACCAAAATATAGAACTAACCCAAACTGTCAAAAACATAGAAAAGAAGCTTAAGAAGTCAGAACAAAACCTTTAGGAGATGAATGATTATTTCAAGAGACCCAATCTAAGAGTAATTGGCCTTCCTGAGGCAGAGAGAGAGTCAGAGGTCACACTAGAGCAAACATTTCATGAAATCATTCAAGAAAACTTCCCTCATCTCATCAGTGATGCAAAAATTCAAGCACAAGAAATTCAGAGAACCCCTGCAAGACAACAAATGTAAGACCAACTCCCAGGCACATAATAATTTGCCTAAACAAAGTAGCTATAAAAGAAAAAATCCTAAAGGCAGCAAGAGAAAAAGGCCAGACTACCTACCAGGGAAGACCAGTAAGAATAGCAGCAGATTTATCACAGAAACCCTTCAGGCTAGGAGAGCCTGCAACCCTATCTTCAAAGTTCTAAAAGATAAACAATTTCAACCAAGAATAACCTACCCAGCCAAACTAAGCTTCATCAGTGAGGGAGAATTGAAATCTTTTCCAGATATCCAATCCCTAAGAACCTACGCTGCCACCAGCCCACTTCTACAAGAAATACTTAAGAAAGTACTGAACACAGAAGAAAAGGAAAAAAGAACAACATTCTTCACAAGAATACAGGCAAAACATTAAAAACACATATGAACCAACTCCAAAACCAAAAGAAAGACAACAAACAAACATGAACAACAACTCTGTAAGAACCTTATGACCGGGATCAACTCTTGCATTTCAATTATTAACCTAAATGTGAATGGACTAAATGTACCACTGAAAAGACATAGAATGGCAAAATGGATAAAATATCATCAGGCAACAATCTATTGCCTTCAAGAGACTCACCTCACTAGAAAGGACACCCACAGACTCAAAGTAAGAGGATGGGAAACAAACTTTCAGGCAAATGGAATACAAAAGAAAGGAGGAGTACCGATCTTAATTTCAGACAAAATACCCTTCAAACTATTAAAAATCAAAAAAGATACAGAAGGTAACAAAATAATGATAAAAGGCTCAATCCATCAACAAGAAATATCTATCCTAAACATATATGACCCAACATAGGTGTGTCAACTTTCATAAAGCAACTTCTAGGAAAACTAAAGAAAGATATTGCCTCTAACACCATCATAACTGGGGACTTTAAAACCCCACTCACAACCCTAGACAGATCATGAGGACAAAAAATCAGCAAGGAGATACGGAACCTCAATGTGACTTTGGACCAAATGGACTTAGTTCATACCTAGTCCATCCAAAGACCAGAGAATATACATTCTGCTCATCACAGCATGGAACGTATTCTAAGATCGACCACATAATTGGCCATAAATCAAGCATAAGCAAATTTAAAACACGGAAATGTTGCCATGCACCTTCTCAGACCACAGTGGAATAAAAATAAACATTGACACCAGCAAGCTCCCCCCAAAACCCACGAAGACATGGACATTAAACAGCATGATGCTAAACAATTCCTGGATCAATGATGAAATCAAAACAGAGATCAAAAGATACCTGGAAACAAATGAAAATGAAGAAACATCTTACCAAAATATCTGGATGCCTTCAAAGCTGTACTAAGAAGGGAATTTATATCCCTACAAACACACATGAAGAAAATGGAGGGAACACAAATTAACAGCCTAACAAGTCACCTAAGAAGCTGGAAAAGCAAGACAACAAAAACTCTAATTTCAGCAGAAGAATCCAGATCACCAAATAAAAGCCCAAATCCAGGACATAGAAGACAAAAAGATAATACAAAAAAATCAATGAAACAAAAAGCTGGTTCGACGAAAGGATAAACAAGATGGATGGTTCCCTAGCTAGACTGACCAAGAAAAAAATGAGAAAAAAAACAAATAAGCACAATCAGAAACACAAAATATGAAGTCACATCTGAGCCTGAAGACATACAAAAGATCATCAGAGACTACTATGTACACTGGTATGGAAACAAACTTGAAAACCTTAAGGAAATGGAGGACTTTCTGACATCACACAACCTACCTAGGTTGGAACAAGAAGAAATTGAGACCCTAAATCGACCAATAACAATCAAGGAAATTGACTACGTAATAAAGAAAACTACCTATAAAAAAAAAGCCCTGGTCCAGAGGGCTTTCCAGCAGAATTCTACAAGACATTTAAGGAGGAGCTGATACCAAACCTACTGAAGGTATTCCAGGAGATTGAAAAAGTTGGAACTCTCCCCAAATCATTTTACGAAGCCAACATCACATTGATCCCCAAGCCAGGTAAAGATCCAACAAAGAAAGAGAACTACAGGTCAATATCTTTGATGAACATAGATGCTAAAATTCTCATCAAGATACTAGCAAACCGGATTCAACAATAAGTCTCAAAAATCATCCATCATGACCAAGTAGGCTTCATTCCTGGGATGCAAGGCTGTTTCAACATTCGTAAAAACATAAATGTAATTAAATACATCAACAGATGTCAAAACAAAAACCACATGATTATATCATT